>NC_139982.1:34331729-34504229 GCF_963993115.1 Abramis brama
CTTCTGATCTAAGTTACCTTGCTAACTATATAGTGTTTCACTATAGTTCGGATATTTATATCCGTTGCAGAGTTGATAGTTACAGCCAGTTCAAATGAACCGCGAACGAGTCATTTGCTCGGTTGTAATAAGTGACTCTTTTGAATTCCCTATAAATGAATTAATAATTCCTTTGAGCTAAATTGTAATCACTACAAATTACAAATATCCTACACTCTTTTTAAAATTGGCACCCTGTTGACTTCAATGGGGCAAGTTTTAAACCTGCTTTTAGCCTCTTAACATCCTTGATGTGTCATTACAAGAGCACAGCCAATGTGAGTGATTCCTTCGGAGTGAACGCGTGTGAATCTGACTGCAGTAGATGTGAAAGATATGTATAAAAATGATAATAATTCAGCCAGCGATCATACCTGTATTTACATCCTGTTTTCGGTCGAAGTCCACAGTAGTCGATTGTCGAGTTCACGCGCATGATCATAGGTACTAAACCAATGCGCGTGAACTCGACAATCGATTACTGTGGACTTCGACCGAAAACAGGATGTAAATACAGGTATGATCGCTGGCTGAATTATTATCATTTTTATACATATCTTTCACATCTACTGCAGTCAGATTCACACGCGTTCACTCCGAAGGAATCACTCACATGACCTGTGCACTTGTAATGACACATCAAGGATGTTAAGAGGCTAAAAGCAGGTTTAGTACTTGCCCTATTGAAGTCAACAGGGTGCAAATATTAAAAAGAGGATAACACGGTGTAGGCAACACCGATTTTTGTCGTTGTTCTCTGTATTGACAGCACTCCAAATGTACAAAAAATTGAGCTCAATGTTAAAATTGACCGGAGTTCTTCTTTAAGTTGCAGCGCGTTGAGCACTCTCGGCCAACGTACTTACCACCTTCACGTCTTTCCTAACCTGTATGTTCTTCTTACTTTAGTGGAACACAAAAGAAGAATGTTGGTGACCCAACATTTTCTGTCCCTGTTGACTTCCATTATATGGACACAAAAAAACAATGGAAGTCAACAGAAACGAAAGCGTTGGGTCACCAACATTCTTCAAAATATCTTATTTTGTGTTCCGCTGAATAAGTAAGTGATGACATAACTTGGGTGGATTATCCCTTTAATGTTTACCTAATATTATGGCATATTGCAAGATGTACTTACCTCTGAATGAACTCCAAAGTAGTGGCTGCTTCCACTTGGTACTCAATGTTAAGCACATAATAGCAACCGAAGAGAACAGCAAACGCAGAGGAAAAATCTGGCAGGTCAGTCTTAGGAAAGAGGACTTTGCCTTCAATTGACAGCATCCATTTTTTGCTGTGTAGAACTGAATCCCCTAAAAAAAAAAATTATAATAATAGTAATAAATTCATTTATAGTGTTTAACTTTGCAAAAACATTTAACATTTGATTTTGGTGTCAGTGAAAATATGTAGATGGAGCTTTTCTTATTAGTTTAAAAGGATAGTTTACCCAAAAATGACAATCATCATTTAGTCACCCTTGTTATTCAAAACTTATTTGAGGAGATGTTAAAGGGTTCACCCAAAAATACAAATTCTGTCATTAATTACTCACCCTCATGTTGTTCAAAAACCGTAAGACTTTGTTAATCTTCGGAACACAAATTAGGTTATTTTTGATGAAATCAGAGAGCTTTCTGACCCCTCCATAGACGGCAACGTCATTGCTACTTTCAAGGCCCAGAAAGGTAGGAAAGACATCGTTAAAATAGTCCATGTGACTCCAGACTTTATTCAACAATTTCTTCTTGTCTGTGTCAGTCTCCTACGCTGTTTATGTTGTAAATACAACACTTCCGGGTTCTACGTCAGAATGCCGGCTCACCATTGGCTAGCTCCTGCATCAGCATCACACACATGTGTTGTGGTGCCCAAATGAACAGCGTCGGCCAATAGTGAGGCGCCGTTCTGACGTAGAACCCAGAAGTGCTGTATTTACAACGTAAACAACGTAGGAGACTGACACAGACAAGAAGAAATTGTTGAATAAAGTCTGGAGTCACATGGACTATTTTAACAATGTCTTTCCTACCTTTCTGGGCCTTGAAAGTTGCAATGACGTTGCCGTCTATGGAGGGGTCAGAAAGCTCTCTGATTTCATCAAAACTATCCTAATTTGTGTTCTGAAGATGAACATTTTTGGGTGAACTAGCCTAACTCTTTAAGCAAAATGTTAAACATGGAGATCTATCAATAAAGCAACATGTTTGTTTTTAAAAACCATCCTAGAGCTGCACGATTTTGGATAAATTGAGATGCAGTCCATTTAAAATGTTTAAAGACGAATCATTGACATTTATTTATGAGATTGTGTGGGTGTCTGAATCGCGATCACAATCTTTTAACGATTAATCGTGCAGCTCTAAACCATCTCTTAAACATTGCTAAATCATGTATTAAAGGATCTTACCAAGCATGATCAGCCTTGGAGTAGAAGGAAGTGAAAGCCTGGTCTCTGCATCTGTTGGAGTTGTTGTGACCTACACACACACAAACACAAGAGTTTTACTAACTGTCAGTTACATACATTTTTGAATATATAAATGGAAAATACTCACATCGGCTAAAAGGAACAGTGATTCCTCCTTTTCTTTGAAGTGGGCCATCATCAACAGGACCGCTGCAAGGCCTGGGTCGACATCTCTGCCCTCTCTGTCGATGTCTTTGAGGACTGCTCTAACTTCTTTTCCCCACCTGGACTGAAGATTTTTGAAGAAGCAGATAATCCTTTCCCCTTTGGTACAAAGGGAGTCATTAAATCTGGTGTCAGGATCAATCCCAGTCAGTTCCTTAAAATGAGCGCATAAGAATCTCTTTGTAAAGAGAAAAGGCCACCTTGCCTGAAGATCTGAGATACTGGGTGGAGGACTGGCATTAATGCTGTGACGTTGTGCAATGAATGTAATTTTCATTAATTCCTGGACTTTGCTGCGCTCGGCTGCACGGGGTCCTTCTTGGGAAAATAGACTAAGAATCTCCTGTCTCTTTATCTCTAAAGAATCAAAGGTTTCCCTTTCAGGAAGTTCAGTAGGGTTCCAGTTCACACAACCATAGCTATCCAGTTTAGCGGATTTAGATGTTGAAGGTTGGCTATCATCCACTTCGTCTCCTGTTCGTTTAGGTTTTCTAAGTCGAGCCATTGTATTGTTCCGGTTAAGATGTTCCACCCTTGTTTTCAACTGACACAACAAAGAGTAGTAACCACAACCAATTAACTCTCCTTCCTCTGTTTTGTCACTGAAACTGTTTGGATACTTATGGATGATTGACTGTGCAACTTCTGAACATTGCCGCTTGGTTGGATTTAAACACACCTCTCTGATTGAATCCACAATCACCCTAACCATGTGTCTCCTATCTGAGGCTTCAGGTCGCTTTCCTTGTGCAAGACATGTTCTTAAATTTGGTGTCATCTTACCCCAGGGTATTTGAAAATCTGACACCCATGCTGCACTTTGAACTGGGACTGGAGTGGATATTGGACTCGGATTTGTAACTTGACTGGATCCATGACACTGCACAGAGAACGTTGTAGAGATCGGACGGTTGCTTGGCTGAGTAGCTAGAATATTTTCATTACCTAAATGAAAGGAGGTCATCGTCTGTTTTCACACCAATTCTAGTCAATTCTGATATCAGGTGGTTAAGTTGATCATCATCCAGCATTGGGAGAACAACTCTAATGACGGCTTCCATCTTTTAGCTTCTCACCTAAGACAAACAGAGTGGTGAAGTGCAACAAAATTAGCATCAAATCGTTTGTATATTGGTAGAGGGTAATAGTCAGCTAGATTCTCTGCGTTTACACATAAATAATGGGGACTTGACTCTTGTTGCAGAAAGTGTAAACCCAGATCAACAACTGGCACTGATTTACACTTTTCAACAACAAAGAATAATTTTAAGAAGTGTATCAGAATCATTTCAATTTTTCCCAATGTGTATACATCATCAGTTTGATCTACCACAACAACCATTAATGTCTGGTACTTGGTTCCTTTGAATGTAGCAGTTAATGTTACAAAGGTGGAGTCATGAATGCCTTGCATCCTTACAGCTTCCTGAATGTGGGTGTTGTATAAGTGACTGCGAAACTCATCTGCTTCACCTACTTGCACATTTGGAGGAAAGATGGAGCCAGCACTCAAATAGGCTTGCAATAGCTGATGTCTTTCAGCTAGTGTACTCCCAAGGTTTATGAAATTTCGTAATTTTCTTGCACATTGTTTAAAATATGTGTGCTTGCTTTCAAACCGTAAAGTCCATAGTCTAATCAGTGGTCCAAATTTAAGTGTGATTTCAGGGTAGTGAAGTAAAAAATGATGTTTTGGTTTCAGTGGTGCATCTGGAAACAAGGTAGCTCTTAAGTGCAAATATTCTTCAATCAGACATTTCATGTAGGCTACTTGATCATGATGAATTTTTGGTGCACATATCATTTCAACAAGCTCCCTTAACTTCAAGCACAACTGCCAAATTTCATCATCAAGTGGATTTTTTATTCGATCCCCAATTAGTAATGGGAGCAATCGAAGCAGACACCAGCTCTGAGCTGCATGTCCTGTCAACTTTCCACCATCAGGTTTTATTTCACATGGCTTATTATTCATGTCACTTCCACAGAACTTAAAGCTAGATATGTTTCTGTTCAGCTGAACATAGCTGAAGTGTTTGCCTACAGTGACAAGCTGTTTTATGTACAAAGCCAGATCTGTTGAAACAACTCCCTCAAAAAGATCATGTGCCAAACACAGAGGAAGCCCAGGATCACACACATGAAAGTGTTTTAGGCAGTTGAACACAGAGTCGAACTTGACACCATCACACATTTCTTGCCCATCAGACATTGCCACACTGTTTTGGTAACTCTGTCTTGTTCTTGTTGGACCTAAGTCTGTGCCTTTGCTTTCAAACATGTCTCTGTTTATAAGACAGTAACGGCAGAAATGTCTACTCTTACTGAAATTCTCAGTAAACCCTCCGATGCTATGTGACCCCAAATTGTCCCCAACAATGGCAATCACTGCTCCCCTCACTGTCTCTCCATTCTCCAGTACAATTCCAAATTCCTCCATGTCCTTGAGATCACTCAAAAGAGGTGTGAAAACTTGTTGCTGCCCAAAAAACTTAAAATCTTCCTCTCTGCAAAGCATGACCAATTGCATAGGATCAATAGATGACCTATTATGGGGACAGATTTCTGAAAGTGTCAAGTACACAGCAAATAGTTTGTGTTTTTTTCTTCCAGAGCCAAGAGGATTAACTACCTCGAATGCATCTTGATATAAAATTAGAGACACTACTGATGAAGACTCTTTAAAAAGAGTGTTTTCTTTAAAATTTCTCCCATCCCTTATATCCTCAAGTACATGGGGATGTTGTGATGTTTGTTCCTTGGCCTTATCATACTGCTCTTTAACAGATCCATTGTTCAGAAATGCCTTCAGAGTGTCTTTCACTGGTATGTACTGACAAAAGCGCTCTTTCCCTGATGCATCACAGCCTAGGTACACCTGCACAGGCTCCACATAATTGAAATGTTTTTTGAAAAAGGACTTCCGAGTCTGATCTGACTTAAAATATCCCTCATTATACATCTTAAGTAAGTTTTCTTTAGTTAACCCACTTATCATTTCATTTATTTGACAGTCTGGAATTTTTAGCTTTGTCAATTCTTCATTAACTTTGGACAAGGTATGCGTCATGCTATTTGTATGCACCTCCATGAACTCATCAATTAAAATCTGAATTGTTGTAGCTGGCAGAATCATTTCTGACTGCATCCTCAAATAGAATAAAGCCAAATTTGTCAGAAATTTGTCTTTGTCAAGCTGAATGGCTGAACTATTGTCATTCAAATTCCACATCATCAAAGCCTTCAATATTCACATCTGGCACAGCAACAGAAATCTCAGTCATAGGCCTATGCACTTGCACAGACAGATTTCTCTAAATGGTTTTTATGTTTTCTACTGAGGTGTGCTGAAAAAATGTCGACTTCACTCGAAAATATTTTTTACAGCCAGTAATTGGACATTCAATTTTTTTGCCATCACGAATATGCCATTTTAGATGTTCGCAAAGACTGGCGAATTTGGTCGACACGAATGTACAGCCTTCAACACTGCATCTAGAATTCAGATCGTGCTGTTCTGATCTGTCCGGGTTTTTTGCGGCCTTTCTGTGTTTGCGGCAAATGTGAGACTGAAGGGCGGAGAGTCTTTGGAATGTGCATGGGCATTCTTCAGCAACTGCACACGAAAACCTGAAGTTCGCCTGGTTTTTATGCCCTTTGGCATGATTAATAAAGGCGTATAATGTCTCCACAGAGACGCACGCCACAGTGTTTGCACAAGAACATTGCGGGTTTTACTCTAGCACTATATGACGTGCATAATGCATTTATATGGGGTAATCGGCACGCGATAATAGCGGGAAAAAACCCGACTGACTTTAAACTAAATCCACAAAAGCTTTGTTGTTCGGCCAACAGTTCACATGAACACTCACCAGCTCCTGACGTGGTCAAACCCAAGGCAGAGACCCGTTAATGTCCATATTTTGACGGTGAAACGTTCAGAAAAGGAAAAGTTTGCACAGTGTCAACACAACTCCTGTGCTTTCCTGTAGCTCAAACAGTAGAGCGTTGACGCTAGCAACGCTAAGGTCATGGGTTCGATTCCCAGAGAAAGCAAGAATTGACAAAAATGTAAAAATGTGTACCTTGAATGCAATGTAAGTCGCTTTGGATAAAAGCGTCTGCCAAATGCGTAAATGTAACTCTCTCTCTTCACAGCATAATGTGAGGTGACTGCTCGCCGTTAAGTGGTCAGGTTTTGCGCTCATTTTTTTTTTTACTGTATTTAGATTTACAGTAAATTAAAAATACTGTATTTTTCATTATTTTGTATTCTGGAATTTCATTTATTCTTCTAATATTGATTTCTATTAATTGATATGTCATATTTCTATGGTTACATGGTAATTTTTCAGTTTTGTTAAATACAGTGCGTGGCTCCTTTAAGACTCATGTTCTTTCATGTTCCGGTTCCGGTTGCTCTCCTTCAGTTGGCGGTAAATGCGACTGAAGAAAGGCTGGATTGAGAGGCCACAGATTGCAGTTTGCTTTTCATTTGTCTTTTTATTCATGCAGAATAAAATCCAGCCTGTGAAATTTCTGTTGCCTGGTCTCATTCAATACAAACACAACGCAGAGTGAAATGAAGACCGGTCACACGTTTAGTGTAAGAAAGCTTTATGCGAGTAGGCGTAAACACATCCTGAATATTGATGGCTTTCACGCCTAAGAAAGACAAAGACCCTCCCCTAACGGCCCTATTAGGAGCTATCAGGCCCTGTCATTCTGAGCAACCTTGCACAACGAATGAGGAGATTTAAAAATAATGGCTTTTTGATTGTTTGGATTTGTTTACAACACAACATAGTCCAAAGATACACAACAAATGACAAAAAAGCACTTATTGAACACAATGATCCAAAGACAGAGACCTTTGTGCCATTCCTAAAAACATTGTACGTCCAATTGCGCCTTTAAAACTATCACATGTGATCCGTCGCAGCACAGATTTATGTTACAAGCAGTGGCAGCTGGTGAAAAATATCTTAGGTGGGGCTGTCATAATCAGCCGGTTTCAATAGTCTGGTAACCATGGGAGTATTAGGCGTACTTTCTGCCCTTAATATGTGTATTGTGCTCTGATGTTTATTTTGTTCTATAACCCAGTCTCAGTGGTTCTTAAACTTTTTAGGCTACGTTCACACTGCAGGCTGAAACGACCCAATTCCGATTTTTTTGCCCCTATGCGACCTGTATCTGATCTTTTCATGACAGTCTGAACGACACAGATCCGATCTTTTCAAATGCGACCCAGGCCACTTGGGTATGTGGTCACAAATCCGATACATATCCGATCTTTTGAAATGCGACTTCAGTCTGAACGGCCAGGTCGCATGTATCCGACCCGCACGTCATTGATACGCGAAAAATTATTCTGCATTGAAGTAACGTTAGCAGCTAGTCGTCGGTTTGAAAACGGACTGCATATTCGTCGAGCTGAGGTAAATCTGCCGAACGGGTCGACCTCGACGAGCCCGTTAATTTAAAAAAAAAAAAAAAGCCCACGGCCATTATATATACGTTATGTTAACTTATTTATGCTGAATCTGATATTAGATAGGTCAGCGGCTGCTGTCTGGCTCTTGTGTAACGGTCGCTGCGTGCGCTCGTGTGTGTGTGTGTGTGTGTGAGTGAGAGAATCACATAAAGCAGAGACGGGCTCTGGTTAAAGTTTAGCTACTTCCGCAAACAAGAAGTGACGTCGTTGACCGTTGAGTACTCTTCTGCGCATGCGGGTCACTTCTGGGTCATTTCACGTTCACACAGGAGATCACAAAAGGTCGCATTTAATTGGAAATGTGAACGGCCTTGCAAAAAAATCGCATTTTTTCAAAAAATCGTAATTGAGCATTAAGCCCTGCAGTGTGAACGTAGCCTTAGAGTTGTACCCCAAGAGGCTTTAATATCCTTCTGCGTACCCACACTCTTCAGTCACACCTTTCTCAGTAAGGGACAATATTTGCCCCCTTAAATCGATTTTTTCAAGTGCATTTTTACCTTTACAAATACCTTTATAAAATAAACAATGCTTTAAATAATAATAAAAAAAAGTTAAATAGATAAATATGCAATGATGGTAAAAACGAAGTGATGCTTTTAAATATTAAATTAAAACTGCTAGTAGGTGATGAGTCACCGAGTCATTCATTCAGTAACGAAGCAAGTGGCAGTATTTATGAATTAATCATTGAACAATTGACTCTAAAGATTCGTTCACAATCATTGCTGTGTGATGCAGTTCTGCTGTGGCTTTCATTGGAGCTATTCATTTATTGTAAAAATACTGACAACTGTGTTGAAAATGAACATCACTTAATACTAATATTTCGTTTGTTGAACTGTTGTATAAAATCAATGTCACTTTTGCAATCGTGTGGATCTTCATATAATGTGATCATCGTTAAACACAGGAACTCACACAGGGTATGTGTTTGTATCGAAGAGAGTTTGAATTATATCGATCTCCATGCACAGCCTGTGTCTATATTTGTTCTCCATGCTAGTAAGTGCTAACTTAAATCCCTACTTTTACAAAGGTAACGGCAGAATAGCGCAATTTGCTGAGGCAGCAATCTGCACGAGACCTGTCATATAGCCTATACACGCTGCTTAAAGGAACACTCCACTGTTTTTTGAAATAGGGCTTATTCACCTTCTTTCCTACATTTAGATAGGTGGGCAAATGCATTTTTGTCTCAGTGCATGCATTGTTTTAGTTTGACAGGGTCGGCACTAGCTTAGCTTAGCATAATGAATGAAATCCTTTGTTGCCAGCTACACTGTAAACCCTAATAAGTTGAGACTACTCAAATGATTTGAGGAAAGTGATTCCCTCAGTTCAATTGAGTAATGGGGAAATTGACAACTCAATTTAATTGAGTTGGCCTAATATGGTCGCTTCATTGAAGTAACTCAATCATTTAAGTTATCTGTACTTAATATTTAACTACAGATAACTTAAATGTTTAAGTACATATAACTTAATAACTTAACTCAAACTTTCCTGTTTATATATCGTTTCCTTGTATTAAATCATTTATAAATCATTAAAACAAGTATTGTTTTTCACATCAACCACTTTATTAGGTTTATACAGCATTTACATTAATTTAACAGAAACATTTCTCATAACAATATGCTCATATTTTTAAGACACACGAACATCAAAATTGAAAGCTTTTTAACAGTAAGCTCACATTTTTAAAAGACACGAACAAAATCATAAGCAAATTTTTTAGTTGCATTTTTTTAAAGACACATGAACAAAATAAGCTCATTTCTAACACATTTAACACATAAACATCAAATAAGCAAATTTTTAGGTCACATTTTTAAAAGACACATGAACAAAATCATATAAGCTCATTTTTAACAGTTGCATTTTTAAAAGACAAACATTTCTCATAACAATATGCTCATATTTTTAAGACACACGAACATCAAAATTGAAGGCTTTTTAACAGTAAGCTCACATTTTTAAAAGACACGAACAAAATCATAAGCAATTTTTTTAGTTGCATTTTTTTAAAGACACATGAACAAAATAAGCTCATTTTTAACAGTTGCATTTTTAAAAGACACGTGAACAACAAAATAAGCTCATTTCTAACACAAACATCAAAATCATAAGCTAATTTTTAAGTGACATTGTTAAAAGGCACAAACAAAATAAGCTCATTTCTAACAGTCACATTTTTAAGACACACAAACATCAAAATCGTAAGCTCATTTTTAAAAAAACACATGAACAAAACAGCAAGTTCATATTTTTGGTAGATGTGTCAGTTCCTTGCAATGTGTTATAAATATAAGTACTGCCAGTGTTTTGTAAGGGAGGTCTGTAGTCGTTTCACAAAATCGTGCAACAAATTTCAGTGTTCTGTCATCGAGAAAATTACATCGCCCCCTAGAAAAAGCCGTTGCATTCTGCTGGTAAAAGTCTTACTGGCTGCTGCATCATATTTTATTTTTTGTTGAAAATGCATGTGCTGATCACGTTTTCTCCATTTTAACCAAACAGATGGTTAGCCAAAGATTGTATTTTAGGCTGCAGGTCTTTCTGCCCCATGGAAAGGAGGATCCGTTGAATAAATTCAAATGTGTACTTTAGAGACTTTGGGTAATTCAGGTGTAAACTATAAATTAGCCCGAACAGAAGGCACATTGCTTCAGGAAGGTCATGCAGATTGTCCATCACCACTTTTCCCTCAATTACTATACCAATGGACAAGGGAGACAAATGCAGAGAGTTGAGGGGCTGAAGAGTCATCCCATCTTCCACTAGTACAATCCCCACTGGCACATCAAGATTAGAGCTGCGATTGTCGGACATCTAGTGAAGATGAATAAACATTAAATTTAAATTAATTCACATGCATGTAAGCTCATGTACATTTCAAAAGGTGCAACTTAACCTTAAGGGATAGTTCACCCAAAAATGAAAATTGTCATTAACAGGGTGTCTACAGATATAAACACTTTTTAAGACCTTTTTAATGCCACTTTGAATGAAATTTAAGACCAAACCTTTGATGGAAATACACATTATATTACATGCGTATATGTAATATTTAAGACCAAACCTGTGATGGAAATACACATTATATTACATGCGTATATGTAATATTTAACCTAAGTAATTGAAATAATTTAATATTCATTACTTGTTTATTGAACTAAAATCAATGTAACATTTGCAATCGTCAGAATATTCAGCAAAATAGCTCCTGTCATGTTATGTTACTCAGGGTTTTTCCTGGCTCAAAATGAGGCGGAGGTGGTAAAATCCTAATAATGTATTTTAATAATGAGATAATTAAATTTGTATTTTTTTGTAGATCATCATATAGCCTAATGCAGGGCTATTCAATTGGCGCATCTCCATGCGGCCCGACGGCACCAACCTCCCTCCTCCTCTTTTCCTGGCGGTGCGGCTAATTCAGTTTGATATTCGCTCCGATTGACCTGAGAAACGTTTTACGTGCAAATATTTCAGCAGTTATTATATGTGTGTGAATGATTAGAGTGCGAATGTATGAGTGAGAGGGTGTGTACATGTGTCTTTTGGACATTATTTTCTACTCGGAATACTTACCAAACATCTCTTAAAGAAAGCAGGGGAGTCATCTCCAAACACAAGGGGTAGTCCTTGAAGGACAAGAGTTCAGACCTCAGTTGGCTCTGATAACTTGTGTGGGAAATACATTTTTTTTTTAAATCCAACTTGTTAATTAATACATTATTTTTATGGAATTCTTAACAGCCTTTAAATAGTTCAGTACATTTACTAGATCAACAATGAAGTCTATTTTGGAATTTATACAGGTTTCATATCAGTCTACTTTCTTCTAAGATGTATCTATACATTTTTGGGACTTCTAACTGACCTTTGTTTGCTTCAGAAGGTTCATCAAAAAATATACTATGGAAGTCAATGGTATCTAAAACTGTCTGATTACTGACATTCTTCTAAATATCTTCCTTTCTGTTCAGCAGAAGAAAGAAATTCATACAGGTTTGAAACAACATGAGGGTGAGTATATGATGACAGAATTTTCATTTTTCGGTAGAGTATTCCTTTAAGTATTCATAAGCCTTTCAATAAAAATAAAAACAATGTTATATGACACTAACAAAACACAAAGAAAAAGGAAATTACCTGTGCCTCCCGGAACAGAGCTGGCCAGCGGTCAAGTACATCGGTGATTGCAGGCGCTGACATTACCATCTCTTTGCGCCTTAATGCAAATGTCAAGTCCAATTTTTGGGACAATACAGAAGCACTGGGTGTTCTCTTCTTCATTTCTTCTTCCAGTTCTTTACGAGCACTCTCAAGGCTGGCATCATCATGTCCTTCAGGATTGTTGGGTAGGAAATTTAGTTCGCATTTCTTGGGGTTTTTAATGTTTTTCCGTGATGGCTCTCCTTCTGGGTTGTTAGCACCACGCTTTCCATGCATTTACGGTTACATCAGGAACACCCAACTTTCACATCTTGGTTCTAAAATTCCCCATTTTGAATTTTAGACTGTTTTTCCAGCCTGCCCCCAGCCAGATTGTGAACCACTTTCCAGCAGACATGGATGCTGATTTACCAGGGCAGATGCTACTTGTTCATAATCTTTATCATCTGGATAAGCTTTAAATGCAAAAATGCTTTCAGACAATTTTTCAAGGATTTGATGTTTGAGGTCCCTAGATGGTTTGAGGAAAGTGCCATCGTTGAGGTATTTCAAGTTGCCCTGCTGCAGACGATATTCAACATCTACTGAAAAGCTAGGAACAACAAATTCACTTGGCCAGTGCTTCTGTCTTGCCTGAGGTAAGGTGAAGAGAATCTCTGTGTCTGCTGTGCTTGCAGAGTGATGAAGTGTTTCCACCACATCAACTGGTGTAAGTTCGAGGACAGGAATTATTTTCACTGTTGCTCTGTCTTTAAGTGCTGAAATGTCCGTTAAATTGCAAAGTGCATTGTCAAAGTCTTGATCTTCATACTGAAGAGAAATCAACCTCTAAACTTTCTTTTAGTGATACAACCAAGTCATCAATTGAATCTGGTTTCTTTGCAAGGGTGATCTTCCTTATATCTCCTTCACATAGGATAACTCTCAGGAGCATCTTCTCATGAGAACCCATCTAGACAGCAAATGTGGACATGCTAATTAATAATCCTTTACAAGAATCAACGTCGATAAAATGATCTTGCAACAAATTGAAATGTGTTGGCATAAATACCATGAAGTCTGGTCACTGTCTAGTTGTCACTGCAATACTCGACTGGAACTGGAAGTGATTTGACTACTGTAGAAAATATGTAAAAAAGAAAAGAAAAGAAAAAGAAAGGCAATTTTGTATTACTTGGGACTTAAAGCAATGTACTCAGCAAAAAATAAAACGTTTAGGCGTCACCATCATCCTGCCCTTAACAACATAACCTGAAAGAGGGAAAACCTCATTAAGCTCTGACACCTTTACCACACAGACAGATAAGAAATGGCTGCTGCAAAGTTCATACGACCGAAGATGCTCAGTGTACCATGCTGACATTTTTTTACAGACAAACAGAATCTCTGAGTTGACTGCTACAATCTGTGATATTTGCTTGAATTCTGGAAGACCAGAGCACAAACCAGCAGAGATCACCATATCTGAACTGTATTTGATTCCCTCTACCACCACAGATGACGCAACAAGCACAGTATTCAGCTGAGGCGCTATTTGATGAAACTGCTGTTGAACGTGGCCAGGAAATGATGTAACGAGTGCAGTTTTCACTTTCTCCATTTCAACTGAGGGCCTGAAAAATGAACTTGAATCAAGATAGTATGCCATCATTCTCTGATGTTTGACAGCCAATGTTAGTGCCACATTTCGGAAGTTTTGAGATTCACGAATTACCTTTTTGAAAAATGTATGTTTGCCTTCAAAGCGCATTGTCCAAACATCAGAGAGTGGGCCAAAGGCTTTAATCAGCTGAGGGTAATGCTCTATGAAATGGTGCTTTGGTTTTAGTCTGAAATCAGGAAATGTTGACTGCAACAATTCTCTGTGTTCTGTTATTTTGCAACCCAAGTCATGAATGGACTCATCTGTATGTTTCGAAGCAACAGCCAATTCAACTATGTCTTTAAGCAGCATCAGAATTTCCCATGAGCTCTCTCCCTCTGGGACATAATCACCAAGGATAAGCGGTAGCAACCTAAGTAAAGTCCAATTTTCATGGCCATTGCCACCAATTGTTCCTTTACTTGCAAAAGCCTTTGGAATAGGCTGTGGTTGGTTGGTTTTGTCAGAAAAAGTGTAAGCAAAAGTCTTGATGGCATGGTTAACTGAATCGAGAGAGAAGTATTTCTTCACAATCATGTCTGAAAGGCAGAAACAGAGTTCAACAGGCACAACACCTTCGAAAAGGTCATGCAAAATGTCAGGTGGGTAGCCAGTTGCTGCATGAAAATGCTGCAAAGCATCAGTTAGTGGGCAACTTCGTTTCACCCCATATAACTTACTCAATGTGGGATCTTGCTTTACCTCCTCAACATGCCTGTTGTGCATATCCTTAGTCCGAGGTTCAAAGTTTTTAGTGCCAACTTCAGTGTGCTGAGTCTCGTTTCTTGTAGCCGTGCAAAAGCGACAGAACCTCTCCACAGTGAAACTCTCAAAAAAACCTGCCAGAGAATGAGCACCAAGATTGTCAGCCGAAACATACAAGACAGTGCCTTTCACAGTAGCACCTAACTGATCAATGTACAACCCAGATGGACAAGGTCTTGCAGAAGTGGCTGCATGATCTTTTTGTAGCCATACTTTTTTACTGTGCTAGTATTACAGAGAAGAGCAAGTTGGATGGAGTGAAGAGTTGACCTGTACTTCACAGCTATGTTTGCTAACACCCAGTACACTGCACACATTTTGTGTTTGCCTCTGGATGTCCCTAATGGATTGGCCACCTCAAAATCATCAATATAGAGTCCAAGAACAATTTTAAATTCATCGTTGTTGAGAAGACTATTCTCTTTAAAGTATTTGCCATCACGGTAAGAACTGTACCCATTTGATACACATTCTTGCACTGAAAGTGCTTTATCCAAAATGTCTGGCTTGTTGAGCATTGTTTGTAACACAGGCTGGATTGGTACATACTGTACACATACGGTTTCTCTCCCCCAGGAAGCATGTACTCTACAGGCATAACCACTGGAAATTTGTTTAACACAAATGAGTTCCTTTTTTTGACCGTTGACAAACATCCGCCTTTGTCGCAGCACTTTGAAAATACATCGCTCTCTGAAACTGCGTGTACCACTTCTGTAACAAGTGAATCATCAACATCTGGATAATGTTTTCTCAGAACAATTGAAACTGACTTATAAATCAATGGTAAAGACAGCTTATGAATTTCAGTTAATTATTGTATGACATCTTGAATAGAACTTGCTGGAATATGAAGAATGCTTTGCATCTTCAGAAAAATGCCAGCTAAATTGTGCTCTAATTGATGCACAAAATCTGAGGATTCCTCATTTAACTGATCTTCATTGTCCTCAATTTCAATTTCATCTGAAGAAACAGGTTCGAGTTCATCATTGTCATTCTCACGATTACCAGAAATTATTTCTGGCTTCAGCATTTTCCAGTCATGTTCACTATGTGCCTTACTTTTATGCGAATTGAATGTTGCATAAACAGGAGTCTGAAACGTGCAACCTCTGTAGGGACACTGGATGTTCTCATTTGCTCTTAAATGTCTACTTCGCAAGTGTCTTAGAAAATCTGCTTCTGTGCAGGGTTCATAAAACTCACAGTGCTGACACCTAAATACATGTGGTGTTACTTCACTCACATGTTCATGGTGTTCTTTAGCGTGAATTTTAGAAAGATGCACTTGCAAATTACTGATGGATTGAAATGTGCAAAGACAGTCCTGATGTGGGCATGGAAAAGGGACAGTCTTTGTATGGCCTCCATGCTTCAGACGATAGTGTTTAAGAATTTCTCCTCTTTTATCAGAACTAAAAATGCAGTATTTACAATGCCACATTTTTTTCTGTCAGGTCACCTATAACATAAAATTGACAATAAAGGTTAGTACGCTAGATATTTAATATATATTCTTTTGGTCCACATCTATCTATTACTATAGGGATAGTTCACCCAGAAATTAAATTTTGCTGTTAATATACACAGCCTCAGGCCATCCAAGATGTAGGTGTCTATTTAGTAGAACATTAAAATATTTTTTGCTAAAACTGTGGTCTTTGATCATTCATATAATGCAAGTCAACGGCAAGGCTAGAAATTGCGACCATTTTGGTCGCATATGCTCCTGAAATTTAATCTGTGCGACCTAAAAATATATTTGGGAGCATTTGTGCGAGTGCAAATAATGGTTGTGGTGCGACCTGTTTTAATTTCTCTAAAAAACGTTTGCAAATTACTTCACAGTGTGTACCTTATGTGCGCTGATACGCGATAGCCCGACCATCATTCTATCCAACGTTATATTTATGCTGTTAAATCTACCTCAGGAAATTGAAGATACCAACACACCAGCAAGTGACATTTCCAGCTGGCGTAACGTTATATTATTGCGGAAGTTTTAAAGAATGCTCCGTGCATATAGTCCATTCGCGCGTTTCATCAGTGAAAAAAATTATTCTGTCTGAAATTTTTTTTTAGGCCAAGTCATATTCCTTTAACTTTTTAAATAGTCGAGACCAATAGCGTTTTAAGGGGAGACGTTTTAAACCGCTTTAATATTGCCAGTAGGCGTATTTTAAAAGCTATTAATTATGAAAACCATGCAGGGAGCGTGTAGGCTACTGTAGAGCATGAACGGCAGCATTGTGACTAGCTTCTGATTGATGGTGACCTAGCACTTTTTTACCATTATTGCCATATTGAAGTCTCCTATGACATACTGTGCAAAGACACATACCTGGCTGTTTAATTTTTTTAGTCCACGAACTAAAAGGCTTGCCATTCTCCCCCCATTTCGCTAAGCCTTCCCCTACTTAAACTTTCATTAAGTAAAGGGGAAAATATTATAAATAGGCAAATTATAACACGTTTACACAAAATTTGTTAACACACACAAGTACTTTTCCCCTTTACTTAACATAAATTGTAAGAATATGACTAATAGTAAAGACTAGTACTAATAAATAAACATTAGGCCTATGCTAAAGCTATTAAATAGCAGTCCCAAACTAGTTTTTGTTAATAAAATGTTGGTATGAGCCACTACAGTCATTTAAAAATATAAAAAAATAATACAAAGAAAAATAGTGGCATTTTGGGGTTAATATGGAAATGACAGTTACCATGGTGAATACACAATATTAACAATAACTGTTAATGAAACATGGAAACTGCTCCTGGTGAATAGAATGAAAATAATCCCTGCATTACTTTTATTTCGTGTAATTTACAACGTAACGGCGTTGCATGCTCGTAGTTTATTTTGCACTTGATCAGTGAAGCGCATTTGAGCGTTCGCAAAGACCCGCCCCCCTTAGTTACTGTCGCTATGTCCGACAAGCTACGCCGTTCTCACGCCACACCGTCACATCACAGTATAAGAAGTGGACAGAGCCATCTCATTGGATCTCAATTGAGACAAGTGAAGCCCATTTTTAGCGATTTCTTAGCACTTCCTTTCCTGACGAGCAGACTCAAACCGAGCAAAGCGTCACACGGACCACGTGAGCAACCCGTCTGTCTTCTAGTAGCTGTGCCGAGAGAAATCTGAATCATTCCCTTCCGAATCTTGCAGAGACGGAGAGTGTGAGTAGGAGCTGTCCATGATCTTGGAGCAGGAGCAACTTTTGCTAGGTATTCTGATTAATTATTTTGTCATTTTGCCTCCACGTCCCCCCGATCGCCCTCGAGCTTATCCTCCCGTCCATACGGTAATCTCTCTACTGTGCGACAGAGAGTCGCGTGGTTATGACGCAATCGTTAGCCAACTTTTACAAAAACTGCTTCTACGGGTCCATAACATAAGCTACAAGGTAATGGAGCCTTTTATACATTGTCGTGTTTCTTTAGAAATAAATAATGGACAAATGGAGTCTTCAAACGCCTCAGATGTAAAGTTATTCGCTGTCAAAATGACGCCAAAATGAATGGGAGTCAATGGGATGCTAACAGCAGGTGAAGTTCTGCTACAAGATGGTGGCACGCGGCCGGCTTCAACTTCCGGTCGACTTCCTTCCCGCTTGATCACATGTTCTCACGCAGTGAAAAATACATCTCGGAGCAGAGAGGAGACTGACAACACGCTGACAGACAGGACAGACCAGGTTACTTTTCGGTTACGTTTGATATAGACCCCTTTTGCGCCGACGTCACAGTTACGTCACGGCGCTAGCTGGAGGCAAAACAAACGGAAAACTGGAGGCGGCCAATACAAACCAGCACAGATTCGGCTACATAATAAGGAGCTTAAATTATTATTTTTATTATTAAATGTTATCTTGTTGTGTTGTTGGGTGCAAGAATCGATGAAAAATGAGTATGCTGTATCTGGAATTTTTATTTCTAGAAAATATTCATATCATTAAAATTGCACCGTAGTTACATTGTCGTCTTCTTGGCGCTGACTAGGCAGAACTGCGGATCGTACCACACAAGTCTTTGCATGACCATTCAGCACATAGTTATAGGCATCTAAATATACAGTGCTATGCATAAGTTTAGGCACCCATGCTAAAGTTGACTAAAAAGGGGAATAAAAAATCATCTTTTGGAAATTGAACTTAATGGCTTAATTTAAAAAATTAGGAAAAATCCAACCTTTAAGGACACCAATTTTCTTTGTGAATGAATAATGTATCGTAAATAAATAAATGTTCTTCCTTAAAATACAGGGTGCATAAGTTTGGACACCCCTATGTTAAATTCCCATAGAGGCAGGCAGATTATTATTTTTAAGTATTTAAAAAAAAAAAAAATTAGGATACTATGCATCCTGATAAAGTTCCCTTGGCCTTTGGAATTAAAATAGCCCCACATCATCACATAGCCTTCACCATACCTAGAGATTGGCATGGGGTACTTTCCATAAGATCATCTCTCAATGCAAATCAAACTAGCTATTAGGCTAACTGAAATAAAACCATGCCAATCTCTAGGTATGGTGAAGGCTATGTGATGATGTGGGGCTATTTTAATTCCAAAGGCCAAGGGAACTTTATCAGGATGCATAGTATCCTAATTTTTTTTTTTTTTAAATACTTAAAAATAAAAATCTGCCTGCCTCTATGGGAATTTAACATAGGGGTGTCCAAACTTATGCACCCTGTATTTTAAGGAAGAGCATTTATTTATTTACGATACATTATTCATTCACAAAGAAAATTGGTGTCCTTAAAGGTTGGATTTTTCCAAATTTTTTAAATTAAGGCATTAAGATCAATTTCCAAAAGATGATTTTTTATTCCTCTTTTTAGTCAACTTTAGCATGGGTGCCTAAACTTATGCATAGCACTGTATTTATATGTCCTCAGTTTCTCTATCGGGTAGGTGTAGAAGTCAGGCCACTCAACCGGAGGTAGCGTTAACGTTAATCCTGTCAGATCGTCCATTGACTGAGCGTGTACGGTCATCTGGTTCCGTCCGTTAAAATTAACTTTTGCAAATAACAATCGCGGCCCTGGACAGTGAGGGACCTTGCACATTAAGACAAGATCGGATTTTCTCCAGTCATTGTTAAAAAACAAGCTAACAAAACTTGCAAACTAGCGTTAGTGAAGCGGCCAGAGGGATCTTTCTGCCTCCAGCTAAGCCCCGCCCACACAAATACGTCACCATGTTTACCAACTGTAAAAGGGTCTATTAAACATATTAAAGTCTCACCTTTCAAATTTGGTCATTTTTTAAAAGAAATTTAAACAATAAATACTGTTTTGTGGCTCTTTAATGTGTCGTGACAGATCGCTGTAGAGCATCAGTAATTTATAGCCTCAAATAAACATGAACAAACATAAGAAGGAATGTTGTTTTAACCACGGAAAGGCGTCAGTACACTCCGATTTTCAAGTTCAAATCCTCCCATGTTAATCTACTAACTCTCCTGACTGCTTTGTCGGACAAAATGGCGAAGTATGATTGGTCAGATCACCTGTCAATCAAGCTCCCTGCGAAGGGTCAAATGAGTGTGCGCTACGAGAACAGTATAACGGCTGACAGGACAAGAAAGTCCGTTTTTCTGAGGTGAAAAACTTTATATCAGCGTACACTTATGTCACTGCCTGGTAGTTCCTATTGTGCTGGGTTTTCTGAAGTAGGCTAGTCATGATTCGCCTCTCATAACATGCTCTAATAAACATGCACGCAGAGTGGAAAAGGAGGAGCGGGGGCGCGGGGAGCAAGGATCACAGCGCAAATTTGAACTATATCGATATATGTGATATGGTCTATATCGCATTTCATAAATATATCGATTTATTTTTTTATATTGATATATATCATCCAGCCCTACCTGCATTATAAGTGTGTCCATGGTAACTGAAATATAGTTATTCTGCCTCAGCGCTCAACTGTAGCGTGACATGCACTTTCCGTGAGCGGTAATTGAAAACCCGAGTGGATCATGAGCGAAGTGAATTACAGAACAAGTGGAGAGAGGAACGTGCTTTTGCTCCACTCCAGGCTTTGATCACATCCCCCTCAGCAGGGTGAATACACCTCGTCTTTCCTTAATTTAAGACCTATTCAAACTTAAATTAAGACATTTATTACACTATTTGAGAAATGAAAGCCTATTTAAAATAATTAAAAGTTAATTTAAGACATTAAGGACAGACTGGAACCATATTGACGGAAATCCGTCATAGACTTCGTAGCGAAGGAGAACTTTAACCACTGTAAACGCTTTTATACCTTGTCCATCCGTATAAAATAAAACATTTTACAGACAATAAAGTACAATTTACAGGTGTGTTATACATTAACTTACCAGCTAACGTTAACTCCGTGGGCCTAGGCTATATCATTACGAATCTCTCCCCCTCCGCGCCTGATTCATGACCGCCTGCCTGATAGTGCCGCTGGGGGAGGATAACAGGAAATTCAGCGGGAAAGTAAATGTTCTTACAGAAAGTTAGTAACTCAACCGCAAAATATCTAAAAATAAAGTATTTTAAAAGCAACTAAGCAAAATGTACGTATATTTTACAATTAACTTACCACTGAGTGTAGTCTAATGAGTCTTTCACGACGACTCTCTTCCCGCTTGCTTTACTGCCTGTCTGCTTGAACCGCTTGCCGGAGTAAAACGGGGAAAAAACATTAGAATAAAACGTGCAAGGCAATTACGATAAATGTATAAATGTGTTTAAATCTCTACTTACCTATTTAACTTTATTTCAGAATTCTGCAAGTGCCTCGAGAGGACTGCTGCTGCGTCACTCACACCAGAGCCGTTAAACATTCAGCACGACAAAAACATATTTTACCGCCTTGTGTTATATCGACCAATCAGCGCGGTTGTCAAGGCAGAATTTCAAGCGCGACCAATCATTTTAAACAGAGACATAGCTAATAATTTAAATAAATTGAAATGTTGAGCTTACAACACTTAAAATATTAATTAGAAAGATTTCTGCTGCCAAATGAGT
Source organism: Abramis brama (assembly GCF_963993115.1). NCBI lineage: Eukaryota > Metazoa > Chordata > Actinopteri > Cypriniformes > Leuciscidae > Abramis > Abramis brama. The sequence goes on from NC_139982.1 coordinate 34,353,527, forward strand.
AAGTTACGCAGACCTGTTTAAGTTTTGATGCCAATACTTTTTATTTTAAGTAATGTCAAGTTCCGATAACTTGATATCTTTAGTATGGACAACATTGGGGTTTACAGTGTAGCATGTCCTGAGTAAAAGTGATTAAAAAAAATTTAAAAACCCACCTAATTACTTCTTGTGGCCTGCGTATTCACAACAAGTACAAATAGCGATGCAGATTAACACTAGGTGATTTCCTAGGCAGATATTGACTTGGGACTATAGTAGGGGGAAGCACAGGCGAAGCACTGCTACTTGGGCGCAGAGATATCACACCCAAGTAGCAGTGCTTCGCCTGTGCTTCCCCCTAATATAGTCCTTAATATGTAAGTCAATATCTGCCTAGGAAATCACCTAGTGTTAATTTGCATCACTATTTGTACTTGTTGTTAAAATACGCAGGCCACAAGAAGTAATTAGGTGGGTTTTTTAAATTTTTTATATCACTTTTACTCAGGACATGCTAGCTGGCAACAAAGGATTCCATTCATTATGCTAAGCTAAGCTAGCACCGACCCTGTCAAACTAAAACAATGCATGCACTGAGACAAAAATGCATTTGCCCACCTATCTAAATGTAGGAAAGAAGGTGAATAAGCCCTATTTCAAAAAACAGTGGAGTGTTCCTTTAAACGCAGAAAGTTTTGACCGCAAAAGATGAGGTAATTTGATCAGATGTCATGTATTGACAGCATTTAACCTGAGAGAAATGCATGCTCAGTTTAAATCTTATTTTAAGGTGAGGTAGTATTAACATTAAAGGAGCGGCAAAATTCAGCATTTTGTTCCCGCACCCCCTTCTGTCACCTCACGGTTTGAGAACCACTGCCTTTACATATCTTTGTAAAACGAATAATAATAATAATATTAAAAATAATTATTAGTATTAACCACCCAAACACAATTTAACACAAACTGCATGATACCAGTGCTTTGTGAAAAAGTCAGTAATTAAGTGTGCTTGCTGAAAGCGCACACTTATTGTTCTTCTTAAGTTTTCTTCTTCTTATTATTATTATTATTCCCGGGAGAAAATTTTTGGCCAGCTCCTGCGCCTAGGCCCTTTGAGACAGAGACACCGTTCCAACTTTAAAACGTTCGGTCAGTACCGGTGTAAGTTGCTCGCGAAGATGACATCACGAGTCCATGTCGTTTGTCCGCCATAGTGGATTGAACAGAAAACGAAAATAAAGTTTCACAGGTCACAAATTTGGTCCGAACTTCACGAAACTAGACGTACATGATCCTTGGACCAAGCCTCACAAAAGTTACTAGAAGGATTTTTGATTTTCGGAAGCGTTTGCCCGTCACAGCCAAACGAAATCAGCGGCGTAGTCGCCAAAACAGGAAGTAGTTCATATCTCAGGAACGCTGTCACGTATCGAAACCAAACTTTATACATGAACTCGAGACTCCAATGTGAGGATGTACAAGATAAAAAAAAAAAATAAAAAAAAAAATTTACATTATTTGGCATATACAATTTTAATATACTACAGATTTGTATGCATGAATTCTGCATTTCCAGTTCTCAAAGCAGTTAATAACAAAAAAACAAAACAACACTTTATACAAAATACATCATGCTCTTCTTCGTTGCCTTTGGCTTGCTCAGTTGGGGATATTTGGGGATATTTAATTTAATTAATCAATCAACGATACTATTGATCAGCATTACCAAACGTAGACGTTCCACTAGAAACAAACATTGATGTATTGTTCTAATTTATTACTGTGAAGCTGCTTTGATACAACCTGTGTTGTGAAAAGCGCTATATAAATAAACTTGACTTGACTTGACTTCTTCGCTAACAGAACAAACAATTCATTGTCTGTGGCTGTGTTTGTGCGCACGGGAAATATGCTGCGCATTAGTGGTGGTAAGTAACGAAGTAAAAATACTTTGTTACTTTACTTAAGTATTTTTTGGGGGGATCTGTACTTTACTTGAGTATATTTTATTTGCATCTACTTTCACTCTTACTCCACTACAATATTAAAGACAAAGTTTACTTTTTACTCCAATACATTTCCCCATGCCCGCTCCAAGTATTTATTACACTGGCTTTCCAAACCAATGAAAAACTTGGTTTTCTTTTGAAAAAAGAATGTGCGAGGCCATGAGCTCTTTGCCAGCATACACTCGCGCATGTCTTTTTTGCCTGCCATGGGTGAATGAAATTTCAGCATTCAAAACTTCACCCTCAAATCTGAGAAAACATATTGAGGTGAGTTGACGTTAATGTTTTTACTATTGTTAGCCAAGTGATTTCATATTGAAACGTGCCTTGTAAACAGCTAGCTAATGTTAGTCAAGTAAGCTAATACATATTGATAGCTAACGGTGGCAGACTTGGGGTTGCGTGTGATTAAACCGTGCCGACTACATCAGTCTGCTGAATACCTTTCCCTCCATATGATGTTTTATTAACAAAGTTCGGGAGGAGCACGTTCAGATAATTAACACGAATGGAGAGCAATCAGCAATCAATGATAAAAGGTGTATACATTCAGCGGACTCACCTCAATCCATTGACAGTTTAGCAGCATCCCTCCACCACCCATTCTCCACACTTCTAGTCCTAACCACTTACATACAGGGGGAGTCCTCTGGGTTCGGGCCAAACTCCGAGCTCGGAGCCCTACCCCCGGACAGCACGCCAAATACGCATTAAACTTTATTTTCTCTAGTTGTATGTAAGTGTGAACTCATGAAATGCAAGTTGTACATCAGGTTAAACACACCCCTTCCTGTCTCAGTGGCGTGTAAGAGGCTGTTTAGTATAGCAGGATTGTTATTTAGCCCCAGGAGAGCCAGGATGGACTCGCAATTTTGAAAATCAGCTTCTGCTAAAGCTGAACAGAAGCTTTTACAACTTGGAATATAGTATTCTGAGTAGCTTAATGGTGTGTTTTGAAGATATGTCAACTTAAAGAGAGGGTTCTTCCTCATTGATATACTAAAACATATACAATACAAGTCTTACCTTGTATTTTGCACATCTTCTGTTTGATGCAGCTAATGTTATGGAACATGTCTATTGCAAGTTCAACCCCTATACTACGTTAGGTGCTTCAGTGTCTCTTATGATTGCAAATCTAACAAATTCTTAATTGCAGTATCTAATCTTATCATTTGTTCTATTAAAACATTGCATATCACTCCCAAAACAATTGATCTGCTTAATTATTGATATTTTACAGTTAATTTGAATATTTACTTTTTACTTTCCGTACTTAAGTACGTTTTAAATCGGATACTTTTGTACTTTTACTCAAGTGATGTTTGAATGGAGGACTTTCTACTTTTACTGGAGTCATTTTTTATTTAGGTATATACTCGAGTATAACTTTTGAGTACTTTTACCACCCCTGCTGCGCATAACAATAGAAAACAAGGAGAAACGCGCAGTCACATGCTCAAACAATCAACAACGTCGCTCTAGAGGTGCGTTGTGGACTGCGAAGTGGACTTCACAGGGTATTCCGCCATCTTAAGTGAGATTCTAATCCAAAGGGAGCGAACTAGATGTTCAGTTCGAAGGGCACTGCGCACGGCATAGGGAATAAGGGAACATCGATACATCACTTCACAGGAAGTGAAGAGCGTTGATCACGCAACTGTCATTTCGCGCACCACGTCATCACCAGTCAGAACGGTCATAACTAACGATGGAGGAGTTTACGTATGTGTGTAAGTATTCATACATTTCGCCATTGTTAGTTTGTTGTACAGGTGAGTTGGCATTACCTGCTCTGGCTTTCCAGCCTGTCGCACCTCCTCCGGTGCCATTGGGACAGCTGCAGGGTCATCAGCTGGACACCGCCGTTCATAGATGTTTCACCCCCATGACCAGTACATCTCCAGGCGGGGGGGCCGGTGGCATACTGGGGACGTCTCCCCACCACCCCCTGCAGCTGCCTTCACTGGGGTGATGATCCCCACCCAATTTCTTTCCTCCTCAACCAAAGCCAGTAGCTCCCTTTCTCCGCTTCCTCTCCCAGCACCCCCGTGGCTTTCCTCAGCTTTGATCCTGTTACGCCCACTCCGTGTAGCAGCTGGACTGCTGCTTTGCCCACGAAGCCTCGACAGCCAATCTCCACAGGGTGAACCGTTACTTTCCAGCCAGCATCTTGGCACTCTGCTGCTAACTCGGCGTACTTCTGGTGCTTCCTTTCGTGGGCTGCTGCCATATTCTCCTCCCAGGGGATGGTTAACTCAATGAGGAGGGCTCGCTTCGGCACTGTAGACCACATGACTATGTCTGGTCGGAGAGTGGTAGTCATGATCTCTTTTGGAAAGACCAGCTGTTTCCTAAGATCTGCCAGCATCTGCCACTCTTTACCAGGTGTGAGCATGCTGCTCTTCTTCTCAGGAAATAGATGTATACCGCCGGGCTTTACAAATCCTGTCAGGGTATGCTCTCTTGTTGCCGGTGACTGGTTTGCTGCCACCCTACAGCCCTCCAGGATCTCGGCCAGTTTCGTCAGGATTGTATCATGGCGCCACCTGAAGCGTCCCTGGGTCAGTGCCACTCTGCATCCTGACAAAGTGTGTTGGAGACTTGCCTTGGCGCTCCCGCACAGATGACAGCCCACCTCATCACCATACCACAGTGTGAGATTCCTAGGGCATGGAAGGGTGTCGTAGGTCGCCCTCAACAGGAAACTAAGCCTGGATTGAGGCGTCCTCCAGATATCCGCCTAGGTAATACGCCTGTTTATGGTAGCATCCCATCTCGTCCAGGCTCCTTGCGTGCCCTGGGATATTGCCTTCAGATGGAAACGCTCCTTCTCCAGTCTGGTGATTTCGTCGCCCACCATGATCTTCTGCTGTCTCTTGGTGGCTTTGGACCAGAACTGCTGCGCTGCTCCCCAGCCCAGCCCAGCACGACTGGTCTGGACGGCCCCCATCACTTCTCTGTGTTGCAGACTGGCGATGGCGCGCTCCACCTCTGTTTGCGCCTTCCATTTGCGACCTGTGCGGATGGGGACATTCGTACTCCTTATGAGCGGGTCTGCTGAGTTCTTTAATTCCAGCACAAGGCGAGCCTTCTCCTGCCTATATCCGAGGCTGATGGATTTGATAGGGAGCTCCAGCATGCTCCGACCGAAGAGCCCTGCATCTGAAAAGCATCGGGGCAAGCCTAGCCACTTACGGATGTAGTTGTTGGCTAGGCTATCCATCCTGCTGACATGTGATGAAGCGATTTCACAGATCTTAAGGGGCCACAGGATACGTTAGTGCAGGATGTGCTGATAGCACCACACCTTGTGCTTCCCGGGTAGTTGACTCTGCTCAATCTTTGCCAGACCTTCTGCGAGTTGCTGTTTGGCTATCTTTCCCATCTGCCTGTCTGACAATTCTGCCGTGTACAGCCTCCCCAGGCTTCGCAGTGGTTTTTCGTCCAGTCGTGGAATGGGCTCCCCTCCTGCGACAAAGCTGTCCTGGACTTGCATTACTCCTTTCCTTATCGACAGGCTTCTTGATTTCTCCGCCTTGACCTTCATCCTCGCCCATGTGAGAAGTTCATCAAAGCGCCTGAGGAGCCTGTTTGTACAAGGAGCCGTTTGAAGGATGCTTGTCACATCGTCCATGTAGCTCCTCAGGGGTGGTAGCCTCACGCCCGATGGTAATTTGATACCTCCAACTACCTGCCTGGCCCCTATGAGGATTACCTCGAAAGCCATCACAAACAGGATGGGGGAGATGGCGCACCCCATCGCAATTCCACGTTCTAACTGCTGCCATCCTGTCGTGTAGCCCTCTAGTGTGAAACACATGTGCAGGTTGCTGAAGTATCTGGCGATGGTGTTCTTTACACACCCCGGGAAATGGAAGAACTCCAAGGCGAAATCAATCAGCCTGTGTGGAACTGAGCCAAATGCGTTGGCCAGGTCCAACCAAACCACATGGACATCACTCTTCTCTCTCCTGGCGCGCTGGATCTGCTCCCAAATCAGCGAAGAGTGCTCAATGCATCCTTGAAAGCCGGGAATTCCAGCCTTTTGGCAGCCTGTATCGATGTACCCATTTGCCATGAGAAAGTTGGTCATTCTCTTTGCCAGAATGGAGAAGAAAACCTTTCCCTCTACGTTCAACAAGGCAATGCTTCTGAACTGGCTGATGGTCTGGGAGTTCTGCTCCTTGGGAATAAATACACCGACGGCCTGCTGCCACTCTGCTGGGACTTGCTGCTTCCTCCAAGCTGTTTTCATTAGCTTCCATAGTGCCTTTACTACCTGCGGACAGTTCTTGTAGAGCTTGTAGGGAAGCCCATTCGGCCCTGGGGCTGATGCTGACCTTGCCTTCCTGATTACCTCCTCCACTTCTCACAACTTAGGTGGAGAACTGTCGAAAGGTAAAGTTGGGGGGACTGGCCGTGGTACATACCCTGGAGAACCTAGATGTGATGTTCGTTTGCTGTCACTGTACTGATGTGTTGCTCCAGCTCCTCCTTACTGACGTTCAGCTTGCCGCTTCTCTTTTCATCCAACAACTGCCGGGCATACTTGAAGGGATCTCTGAAAAAGTTGGTTCTCTCTTTCTCTCTTCTCTTCCTCCTCCTCCTAATCCTCTCCACTCTCATTCGTTATACAAATGACAGTATTTTAACGGTTATTGTTGTGAATATTACATATACTATTTTTGATGATTATAATTTACCTCAGTGAATGCAGCCAGCTTAGCTAGTTTGTGAAGTAAAGTGATTTTATTTTAGGTAGATGTAAAATAGTGCAATATAATTGTAAATATATAATATAATAATAAAAATTAAAATATGAATGTAGTCCTATATATATTTATGTTATTTCATAATCTGCGCGACTCCGTCGTTGACTTTCTTTGATGACATTTGCAGGGCGTTTCAAATGAGCGGGTATTGTCAGTGAAGTCCACTTCAACTGATATACCCTGCTCATGGAGTAGGGGAGCAGTGAACACTGCATATGGACCCTGTCGAATGGAACTCACATTAGATGTGTAAAAACAAGTGGAAAGCGCGAGCGCGCCGCTGTCTCCTTTCCACAAGCGCTTGTTCTCCTGTGGCGTCTGTCGTTGCTATGCAACCGTGAACCGCGCTCTCCATGATGACAAGAGCTGTGTCTGAAATCGCTCCCTATCCACTATATAGTGCACTATTTAGGGTGTCCGCCATTTTGTAGTGGTGTCCGAATTCTGAGTGAACGACATCATTCCCTCCATTCTTCACTACTTTTACCCACAATCCTCTCTGAATTCGAGTGTACATGTACACTTGCTGAGACACTACTATTTCCCACAATCCAACACGATAAGGCGATAGAGCGCGAATGAAAAATAAACAAAAATGTCACCATGGCAACGGTGCACGTGAGTTAGAAAACAATCATTTATAAGACCAGATGCCTGGTTATTTATTTATATATACCGTTATATCTATATTTGAATAAAAAAATGTGTTGTGTAGTGTTTTGTTCTCTTTTATTTTCACATATAAATGTAAAAAGTAAATAAATATGACAAGCAAGTGTTTTTATTATCTTTTTTAAAAAGCAAATAACGCAATAAACGTGAAAAATACATACATACAATTTACATCTTTTTTCTCGCATACTCGCATTTTTTCTCGCATCTCGTATCTATCCACTACCTAACGTTAGTGCACTGCACCCGAGCAAGCACACTTTGCAGTTATTTAATGCCATATTACAAGACTGAAGCATACACAAAAACAAACAAATTGCACAAACTATCCATTTGCATTTGAAATTTAACTCAAAAAGTTTAGTTACTTTCTCAGACAGGTTCCTCACTTCGGTAACTGTCCATGTTGGATCTGTCCCTGTGTTTTAAAAAGTAATCACGGAAAACAAAACAAGGCATTAGCATGACTCATCCAGCTAGCCAGGCCAATAGACTGCTGTCTGATGGAGATAGGCGCACATGAGCGCGGACGCGGGTGGGCACGCGCAGCTTGGGGCGCTAACAGAAGCGCCCATAGCTGACTAGATTTGAGCTCGCTGATTGGCTACAGTTTAAGTCAAACATGTATATCTTAAATCAGCAATTGGCTAAGCTGCTCCACAGACCCGCCTCTTTGGGGCGATTTCTCCAGCGCCCAGAGCTGATCGACGTGCACGCAGGTGGAGGAGACGTGTTGAAAAAGCAGACATTTTTAATTTCTATCTTGCTGATTTGCCTGTCGCGTTGACGTTTTAATTCTCTTTCGCTTCCTTGGCGACTCTTACATGTCCTCGAGAATAGGAGAGATCCTCCATCTTCAGCAATCTTTCAAATCTGCCGCAGTCGCGAGTAATCTCCCCCTCGCATTTGTCTCTGTGTCATTGAGTGTAAAGCGCGAAAGGCAAAGGTATATACAGGTATGTCCCTCTTTGGCTAATGTAGTTTCAAGATGGAGGGGCAACATGGCGACCGGCATTCGAACCCCTTACCCGTATGTACTTTCAATGCCAGATTATAAACTTACGAGAATACTTTATTACTTGAAAGAAGTAAATATACATTACTGAGCACATATATTTTTGAAAGAACTAAGTGTTTTTTGCTAAGAATCAACTAAAAAAATTACACAGTGTAGCTTTAAGGACTTTTAGAGTAAAGAGTTCATTTTCTGGTGTTGAATTTCAAGGGATTAACACTGCTAGTGTAAACCACACCCTCTGGCTGGTGAAAATATGTGGAGTTAAATTAATAACACAGAGAGAGTGTAATTAGTTACATCCGGGACATTTACGTGCTGGGCGCGACCAAACGAGCTGAAACTTTTTTCAAAGACGCTGTAAGACTGAAAATACTGGTCGAGGCCCGGTCTATGGACCTCCCCCATGCGGCCTCACTTCCTCTCGGAAAACAACTAGGAACTCACACAAGAACATGGTTTAATGTGAATATTTAACATTGACTGTTATGTTTTTGGTGTCATTTGAAATGTCTCAAAGTGAGTGGTACAGATATCTCATATCCAGATAGATCAAATAAAAGCAAATAAGGTTTAGAGAAGTTTAGAGAAAACTGGTTTAGAGATCAGGCCAGATAAGGCAACCCCCCTTTCGTTGAATAGAAGCCATTTGAGGGTGGTCTCCCCCATCCCCCATGTCACCTGGTCAGGAGGATAAAGGGAGGTGTGCTCCCTCTCTCTGGTCTATTATTTGCTGGGCACGAATGGAATAGGTGGTCTTTCTCTCTCTCTCGTAGGCTACAAGCTAGAAGATTATTTGGTGTACTAATAACCATGTTCTAGATATTTGAATTGATTGTGGAATTGATCTCTGATATCTGAAATAATAAATTGTTACATGGGATTATTCTAACTGATTTTGACATTGTTCATTTAATGGTTAAATTGAATAGTCATACATTCGCTCACTTTTAGTGAGGCACAGATATTATTAAAACCTTTCATTTATGGAGTCAGATGAAGTAACGAGTAAATGATTAATGTATTGCAAATTTAACCAACCAATACTTAATACTTAATACTTAATACTGCATGAGTGAGGACAGAACACGTGATACCTTCCCCGTGTATTGGCGAACCGGCATTTGGACCAAAGACCAATATAGCGGGCCTTACAACGCCATTTTCTTTGACTCGCGATGCAAGGCATACGAGGAGGGAAAACGCATCAATTAAGTGTTTTATCGCATTTATACATGCATTTTATCACATCATATTGTTTTATAACAATATGCTGTGCACGGCTAAACTGCTCTCAGAGGGGCATTTTCCATGACGCGCTATGCGGAGCAGATCAGGATGGTGTTGCTTTTTAACAAGGAAACGACGAAAGTAAGTGTTTTAACTAATTTACAACATGTAATTTATAACATATTTATGTATAGCGATATGTAAATGCCCTGCGCGCTTAAACGAGTCAAAACTTTTTTCAAAGGCGACATCTTCTTTGACTCAATACGGAGCTGACGATGAGGAGGTTTGCTTGTAACGTTAACAGGGAAACACCGAAAGTAAGTGTTTTTAACCTAATTAAAACCAATTAAAAGAGGCAGCAGGGCAGCCACAGTGCAGCGTCTCCGGGCGCTGCACTGTGGCTGCCCTGCTGCCTCTCGTGTTTGGCATTTAATTGTTTGTTTATTGTTCGTTACCGTGAGTGTTACATTTCTTGTATGGTCTAATTCCACACTGCACTAAAGGCAATCATGGACTTGGCTTATTGGTGTAAGATCGGACTGCTTATAGTGATTTTAAAACACTGTATCGCCCATGGATTTGATCACGACCATGTTACCGGCGTGGCGGGTGAAATCCAATATAGTAGAGATTTTCTCCTACTGATACGCGATTGTTTACCTACGGATCATGCAGCCGTAGTAAACTCCATACCGAACTATCTGAGGACTAACCCAAAGAAATGGACTGTACGGACAGAGTGGAAACGAGGATCAAAAGCGGGCACTCGGCGAAGATTAAGGAAATTCAAAAACAAACTCTCTCTGCCCGTTACGCTGCTCATCAACGCCCAGTCCCTAAAATCGAAAACTGACGAGCTGACTGCAAATATCCGCTACCTGCATGAGTACCGTAGTGCCTGTGTCATGGCTATCACGGAGACATGGTTGGACAGCGGCATCACATCCAGCGAGGTGGGACCCCTCGGTTTCTCTGTGTTCAGGAAGTGTCGCACAGTGGTGGTGAGAGAGAGTTTGTGTACTCCTGATATTGAACTGCTGTGTGTCTCTCTTCGTCCCTTCTATCTGCCCAGAGAGTTCCCTCAGATATTTTTTACTGTCGTATATATTCACCCAAAGGCAAATTTCGACAGATCACTTGACATTATTTTTAATCTCTCCCACAAGCTTGATCTACTGTCTCCGGATGCTCCTAAGTTTATTTTAGGAGATTTTAATAATTGTCCTGTGAAAAAGTGCTTACGCACATATTATCAGTATGTCAACTGTCCCTCCCGGAAAAATAAGTTTTTAGACCTATGCTATGGAACTGTCAAAGACGCTTACTCGTCATCATTGCTTCCACCACTAGGGGCATCTGACCACAATGTGGTTTATCTCCGGCCTACATATCAGAGGCTCCTGCAAAGGGAGAAGCCCCAAGAACACTCAGTTCAAGTATGGAATAATGACAGTATTATGGCCCTGCAGGGCTGTTTTGACTGCACAAATTGGGACATTTTTAAATGCCCTGATATAAATGAACAAGTGGAAACAATATCTGAATACATCAATTTCTGTGTAGATTCAGTCATTCCCATAAAAACCATTAAAGTATTTCCAAACGACAAGCCCTGGATCTCCAATAAATTAAAGCATTTTATAATTGAAAAGAAAAATGCATGCAGGAATCAGGATGATATAGTCAAAAGGGACATTCAAAGACAGATTAAAAGACAAATAAAGCTGGATAAGTACAGGTACAGACAGAAGATTGAGGCAACCCTGGTGTCAGGCAATTCTCGTGAGGCATGGCGGGGGATTAAGACCATGACCAATGTCCCTCACAAGGGCAGGGGGAATCCTTCCCTGATTATGCATGGAGGTGAGGGACTGGAAAGGGCAAACCAGCTTAATGCCTTCTTCTGTCGTTTTGAGAGCGACAGCGGTGCTGAAGCGGTGCTGCCCCCTCCATCCTCTGTTTCTGCATCTGTATTAAACATCAGACAATTGGATGTCTTTTACTTTTTTAGACGTTGTAATCCACGGAAAAGCCCTGGCCCTGACAAAATCTGTGGTAATATCCTGAAGCACTGTGCAGAACAGTTAGCACCTGTGTTCACTGACATTTTTAATTCTTCTCTTAATCTCTGTAAAGTCCCCATCCTGTGGAAAACATCTACCATTGTACCTGTGCCAAAACTTCCAAGACCCACAGAGTTAAATGATTTCAGACCAATTGCATTGACATCATTAGTCATGAAGTGCCTGGAACGCCTGGTAAAGCGGTATATTATATCACAAACCCACCATCTTATGGACCCCTTGCAATTTGCTTATCAGTCCTCCAGGGGGGTGGACGATGCAATTCTGACATTAATGCACCTTTTGCATACCCATCTTGAGAAACCAAAGACCCATGCTAAGATTCTATTTGTGGACTTTTCATCTGCTTTTAACACCATGCAACCTAAGATACTTGCAGAAATTTTAGCCAGTGAATTCTCTCTTAATACAGGTATTATTTACTGGATCATGGATTTCCTTACCAGTAGAGTCCAGCGGGTTAGAGTGGGTTCGTTTCTGTCTGATGTGAAGATAACATACATAGGCTCTCCACAAGGATGTGTTTTATCTCCTTTATTATTTATTTTATATACAAATTCATGCACTAGCACTTTTCAAAACAGGCATTTTATTAAATATGCAGATGACACAGCTCTTGTGAGTCTGCTACAGGATGGGGAGGTAGATCATGGGCCAGTTTTAGACTCTTTTTTAGAATGGTGCAATAAGTCACACTTAATTCTAAATACCAATAAGACCAAAGAAATGTCCATAGATTTTAGAAAGTCACAGCAAACAATCGATACTTTCATTAATGGGGAGATCATTCAGGTCGTTACAAACTATAAATATCTTGGCATTGTACTGGACAACAAACTTAAATGGGACTCTTGGACTGATCTTTTGCACACTAAGACACAGCAAAGAATGTACTTCTTGAAGAAACTGTTTGTTTTTAATGTCAATAACAAAATGCTTCAGATGTTTTATACTGCTTTTATTGAAAGTGTTTTAACGTGCTGTATCATTTGTTGGTTCGGAAATGCCACACAAGCACAGAAAAACATAATCAGAAAAACAGTCACTACTGCTAGCAAGCTACTTGGGATAACATTACCAAGCATCGAACACATTTACAAGGACAGAATGTTGAAAAAAGCCAATAACATTGTATGTGATCATACACACCCATTAGCATCCCATTTCAATTTACTACCATCTAGGCGTCGTTTTTGCCCACCTCTTATGACCAAGAACAGATCTAAATTTTCTTTTGTACCTCAAGCCATTAAGGCCTTAAATCAATTAAAATAAGCTATCTGTCCAGCTGGCATGGTTAGACCCAAGGGTGTATAGTGTATAATAGTGTTTTTTTAGTTTAGTGTATTTTAGTGTATTTTAGTGTTTTGTAATGCATTGTATTGTTTGTGTCATATGTTTGTCATGTAGTGCCTTGCGACTGCGCCGCAAACCCAATTGCCCCACGGGGACAATAAAGTTCTTCTACTACTACTGTTCTTCTACTAATTTACAACATGTATTTCATGGCATTATATTGTTTTGTAACGATATTTATGTGATGTGCGCGCTTAAACCTTCTCACAGACCAGGGGCGGAGCCAGACGATGTAAACATTCGGGGCTTAGCCAGAACCTAGGGGGGTCCAGGGGCATACTCCCCCGGGGAGAATTTTTTCCCATTTACGTCAGCTAAATGCACTATTTTTCAGGCTGTTTGAGATAATAAAATGCCTAAAATTCTATACACTATCTGGGAAAATAAACACAGTGGTATCTGGTGGCGTGTAAAACTTTTAACAGCCCTTTTAGACTGGGGCCAAAACGCCACCATAACTCGCTGATAATTATTTAAGTCTCATGTGTGCAATAAAAGTTCCAAAGACCTGTCTTATTATTAAATATGTATACTTTTTGTTCAGAATTGCTGCATTAAATATAGATGATATTGTGTAATATGTTACAGTAAAATAATGATGCGTTGTCCAAAAAGCTTACATATAAAATTGTGGACAGTGATATTCATTTAATTAGCAATACTCTGCTGCTACTATTTATTCATTATAACTGTTCACCATAACAATTCCTTTAATTATGTAAATACTAATACGTTTATTACATTATTACAGGCGCATCTCAAAAATTTTTAATATTGTGGAAAAGGCCATTGATAGACCAAACTATCTTTCACTCTCGTTTGCCAGCACACCTAGCGTATAATGTTAACTGAAAAACAACTCCACAAACTGCGGACCGACAATGCACATGAAATTGTCACTTTGTTTCCTTATTTGGAGGACCAATTTTCTTAAAATTGGTAAGTAATTCTTTCAGATTAAATATTTATGCAAAATGTATTTATCAGATTTACTTTTGGTTGATGTTTGGATATAGCCTGGGTTTCCCCATGCTGCCTTGCACGCAGCGCGATTTTATTCACGCTGCTAGGCAGTCTGGACACCATGGACCAGATTTTCCCCTCAAAAAGGGAACCAATCACAGAACGGGGAGGGAGCAGCAAGACGATGACAACGTCAATGCGACACACCGAAGCAATTTGTTTATCTTGTGGATCCAACATGGCAGCAGACGCGAAGTTAGCTTTCGATGCAGCCTTAAGCCGCTTGTCCACCAGCGTCCGATAAATTTTTGTTCCGACGCGACGCCTGTGACGTTTTCGCTGCTTGGGGATCAATTTTTCCTCCATTTTCGCGCCGGGAAAAATGTACTTTAAGTATGAAACCATAGCAACGCCCATACACAAATTCTCGCCGCCGAGTTTCCATTGGCTGCTGCCCCGCGTTTTGACGCTCTCATTTGCATAAAGTATCCACCGAGATACTTTTTTGCAGCGCCGCTGTTGACCAAATCGATGCGACGCGACCCATCATGCTTTGCGGGGGCGTTTTTGCTGCCTGACGTAGTTCCATAGGAAATGAATGGGCTTTGGCGTCGCATCAGAAATCGAGACGCTGGTGGACAAGCGGCTTTAGATAGTGCTCTAAGTAGTTTAGAACGCAAGTTTATTTCGTCTTCTTCCTCGTCGAATTTCTGCTGCTCTACATACGTCATCTGGTATAATCGAAATGATTGGCTATGAGCTACGTACAGGCGCATTTGATAGACATTCGTAGCGCCCAATAAACGGCTCTGGGCATTCGTAAACCACGCCTCAAATACGAGAAAATTAACATATGGTTCCCAGACCACGTCTCAGCCGCTTTCCGACCGGAGGAACCTTTTCACAGTTCCTAGAACTATTGGCTAAAGTACCCCGACGTCCTGCAGTACGAACACGCCGACTAGGAACTATTTTAGTTCAAGGAACATTTGTAGGAACTAATTTAGGTCCTACTTCAGAGTAGGGTCTAAACTAGCACCATAGAGCATCACAGTCCCGCCCACAGCCCGAGAGAGCTTAGGTGCCGGAAGTAAATTTCCCATTCATTTCTCCCATTGACGTTTGGAAAAATCCGTATCTAAAGAGTTTTAGAGCATGTCTGAGGATAACCAGCTACGGCTGAACTCATAAACATACAACATATCATTTCGAGTGAAAAAACGAAGAGAAAATCCAAAAAAAGTCAAAGGTACAAGACTGTGTACATATTTTCATTTCCGAACTACTCATCCCATAAACCACCGCACCTCACTGAAGTCGACTGAAGCCACAACCGCGAAAGAGCCTTTTGAGCGACTTCAAAATCTGACGACGGCCACGCAAACTTTTTCCTCCAGTGAATTTTATATAGTGAATGTGCAGTTAATAGCAGTTCTTTCAGTAGTAATCGTGTAAATAATAGTGTTTTATATAGGTGTTGTGTATTTAATTTTATATTTATCATCGTGTATTTTATCTTGTGTGTGTGTGAATTAAAGCGGTTAACGATAACGTTAGCAACATGGTGCAGTGCTTTGTACAGGGGTGGGGGGAAAATGAAAAGACTGGCTGGGAGTCGGATAGCAGGGCTGGTGGACCACGGCTCACGGCTCTCCCTGCAAAACTCACAACTTTCCTGTCCCTCATGCTGGCCACGCTACACTCAACTACATGACCCGATTTCAAGTGGTTTTCACCCCTTTGAACACTTTTGTTTTCCTCCTTGAAAAAAGCCATCATGGCAGCCAAGGAGATCATGATTGCACTGATAAGTCTACCGTGCAAAAGTTTTTTTTTATTATTATTTTTTTTATTAATGATATTCAGTCTTCATGGACCTTCGCGGGGTTTAACCAGACAGTTACACGAGTTCCACCAATCAGATGCATCACTGTGGGATTGTGGGATGGTTCATGATTGTGGGTAATGAAGTACTTATCAAAGACATCGCGAATAAAAGGCATTTATTTCAAAACAAGGTTAGTGTCCCATGAACTTTTGGCGTTTATATGAGCATATACAATCGCTTAGTACAGCCGTAGCTGGTTTTAAGTCTACCATGTATGGTTACGTTTTTATGGCTTATACTCCAAATGTCAATGGAGAAATTGTATTGAATTCTTACTTCCGGCACCGGCTGTGGGCGGGACTGTGATGCTCTATATAGGAACTACCCGTGACGTTAGTGTACGCTGATGACCGAACGCACGCAAAACACCAGCACCCGCCATTTTTAAAACAGCTATAATGTAAACACACAGATCCTATATATTTACTCCATAAACTAACTATACAAACATGGAAAACAGTGATAGATGGGTCTCTAAACCTTTATGCTGAAGAGAAATTCCAACGCAACTTTGAGGGGACCAAGCCAAACATGATTATGTAACTTACTTCTGCTCAGCTAGCAACACAGGACATCAACCACACGGCATAGGCTAATAACCTTTTCTTCATATACTGTCTACTTTCTATTACAGTTCTATTTAATAACATGTTAGACAGATTGCTAACTAATAAACAAAGAGAATGCGGGCATTGTTTGCTCTGGCGTTCTCAGCGCCGCCAAAATAAAGGTCCGTCTGTCGCTCGCTCCGTCAAAATAAAAGTCACCGTGCTTGCGTCACTCCCTTACCCCTCCTACCAGCTCCTATACGCTGATTTCACGCAGCCGTTATTTTGAAATCGAAAGCGAGGCTCCGGTGGGAAGAAAACCGGAAGCGTCGCCTTTAATCACAGGAGAGTCGTGAATGCGATGGCGTATTGTTGTGTTTAATGATGTTGTGTCAATTCTAAAAAATGAAGCAGGAATGAACTAGGCTATATACTGTACATATCCTATATTGGATATTAACATCCAATAGTGTAAATCGCGGAAGCAGCTTCAGGTTGGTAGTCCAAGGCATTGTTGTTTATCTGTACTTCCGGGGTTCTTCCCACCGGAGCCTCACTTTCGATTTCAAAATGGCGGCTGCGTGAAATCAGCGTATTGCCACTTGGCCAGTGCGAACGCAAACAGTGAAATCGAGTTTGGGGAGAGTAGTTCATAGAACTGTTTAGAAGTGGACAGTTCCTATAACTAAGTTCCTGTAACTACTTGGTCGGAAAGCGGCTAATTAATGAGAAAGAGGTCTGACGTTAGCCAGGCTAGTTTGGATATGCTTTCATGTTTAAATGTATAGATTTTGCTATTTGTGTTTGCTAGGAGCATTTCTATGATGCACCAAGTGGCCAAGGGTAGCAGGCTGCGTGTTTAAAGATTGTACAGACAAGAACCTGGTGATGGTAAGATTTAACAGATAACATGCATGTATGAGAGAATCATGGGCACAAGCATAAAAAATAATCATAGCTTTGTTGCTATTTGGTATAACTAGATTTTCTGTTTCATAACACTCATTTTGAATTTGTCCAGTAAAGTCAAAAGTACAAAAGTAAAAAAAAAAAAAAAACTTAAAATGAGTTCTCTTACGAGAGGTTCTCTCGTATTGCGTAAGGAACTTACGCTACGGGAAAAGTCATCTTTTCTCGAGATACTGAAGCCAAAAATTATCCTAATTTTTCATATTTTGTCAACGCAGTGCAGCAGGCGGCACAGCAGAGCTAGAGCGGGCAATACTGCGTGCTCATTGGCTGCCGCGCGGCAACTGCTTAAGCCTACCAGTGAGCCCCGCGTGACGTCACGCCCAATGAGGGCGCGCGCGCCCTCGCGCGTCACAGCCCGCCAGAAGGGGCGGCGTCAGAGCGTATAAAAACAGGGCTCGGAGGCTTAACTCTCTGATTTCTGTCTCTTCAGCGAAGCTCTTCGCATCGCTGCACTCTGAGAGAAGCCGTCGCCGTCGAAACCAGCAACGAGCCAGCCTAGGACAGCCTGAGGAAGCCGGTCGAATCTTCGCCGCCTTCAGCCTGCCGTGCCAGCTCAGCTATCCGGCGATATATCCTTTCTCGCTTGCCTTGTGTGTGTTTTTCTTGCAGCACTCACTAAAAGAGCAAGGCGTTTGTTTCAAAATGCCTCGAGTTTCATGCGGTTCATGCCGCTCTCCGCTCAGCGACAGAGACCGCCACGTGATCTGCGCTCTCTGCCTGGGACGTGACCATGCAGCCGTTGCCTTGTCTACGGGCGGCTGCGAATTCTGCGAGGAACTGCCGATGTCGACCCTGCGGGCTCGACTCGCCTTGTTCAATGCAGAGCCCGCTCCAACTGTCTCCGGGCCGCGTAAGAAGAAACGCCGCTCGCAGAGACCACCGGAGCCGGAGATTCGAGTCAGGCCATCGCCGGAACACCTCCCGCGAGCCTCGCTCTCTCCCTCGCCTCCCCCGCTTCCCGACGCGCAGCTGCCGGCTACGGCCCGCGATGCCGTCGCCTCTGAACAGCTGTTCTCTTCTGGCGTCAGACAGCGAAGAGTGGTCCGGTTCACTCCGCTCCGCCTCGTCTTCGAGAGTGTCTGGCAGGACCCATACCGGTGTGGACGCCGAGCTTCTCCGCCTCCTCACAACGGCAGTCGAGCGCTTAGGCCTCGAGTGGTCCCCGCCTGCGGTGCCTCCACCGAACAGGCTCGATGGATGCTTCCTGCCCAACCGCCGCCAGTCTACAGCCTCCAGACCAGCGCCTTTTCTGCCCGAGCTCCACGAGGAACTCTCCAAAGCGTGGAACGCTCCGGTTTCGGCCAGGCTCCGCTCTTCAGCTTCAGCTGCTCTCTCCCAGGTGGACAGAGCCGCGGAGAAGGGATACAACAACATCCCTCCGGTCGAACAGGCGGTCGCAGCGCACCTTTGCCCCCCATCCGCGAGATGGCGCTCAAAGTCTGCCCTCCCGTCCAAGGCCTGCAGGACTACTTCGGCGTTCGTCCACCGCGCCTTCTCGGCTAACGGACAGGCCGCTTCAGCCCTGCACACTATGGCGGTCCTTCAGGTCCTTCAGGCCGACCTCCTCCGCCAGCTGGACGAGAAGGGCCCCGACCAGACCACCTTGACCGACCTGCGCAGCGCGACAGATCTTTCTCTCCGCGCTACCAAGGTAGCTGCACAAGCTATCGGTCGCTCAATGGCCTCGCTCACCGTCACAGAGCGCCACCTGTGGCTGACGCTAGCCGATATGGGAGAATCAGAGCGGTCCGTCTTCCTTAACGCCCCGCTCTCCCCCACCGGCCTCTTCGGACCAGCAGTGAGTGGCCTCGTGGACCGGTTTACGGAGGTGCAGAAGGCATCACAGGCTATGAGCCTCTTCCTGCCTCGCCGCTCGAGCTCCGCTGCAGGCCGCTCTAGCACAGAGCCTCCTGCACGCAGTTCTAACCAGCGCACTTCCCGCCCTCCGACCACACAGCAGCGCCAGCGCGGCCGTCCTAGGTCCCGCTCATCCAGCCAGCGCAGGCCGCCGCCCCCGCGAGGGCCTCGGCCTCGAGTCTCGCTGAAGCCCGAGCCTGCGAAGTCCTCCTAGCACTCGTCGGGAGGAAAAGACGGGCGGGTCCCGCTGCGGCCGGACCGCCGTCAAAACTCATCTGTCATCCTCTGCCAGTCCCCTTAAAGAAGGCTACTGCAGTAGTGTTTTCAGCAGCCAACGAGCCAGTCTGTCGACTCACTCGCCTGCACTCAAACGCCGTTTTTACGGCGACCCAGATAAATCACAAGATGAGCATAATATCTGGCCGTTCGGCTCAGGCCGACAGTGTTATGAGTGTAATGAATATGCCCACAACCCAGTGTTCATTTCTACACACAAGCACAAATCCCCCTGTGTACCCCACAGAGCACACTCGCATAAAGCGCGCTCTTGCCGCTCGAGTAATAAGTGTAGGAAATGTGCCCGCTCACGAGTGCTCACAACTACACACTGCTCGCTCTGTCTCACACATTCGGGGTTCAAATATCGCCACCGCCACCGGCCGTGTTTTAATAAAGAGTCCTGTGCCCGCTCCCCCGCGTTCACACTCTGTTGTAAACACTCACGCGCGCTCTCCCGGCGCAGTTCGGCCGGTCACTGCTATCAGCGAGCCCCCGTCCCGCGGCACTGTCTCAGCGCACAGTGCGCGCCCGCCACTGCAGATTCCTCGTCCCGCGCTATGCGACGGACGGGACTCAGAGGCCATTCGACCCCTAGCTATGAGTGCGAATGCATGGAAGGCTATTCCGGGTGTGTCGACATGGGTGCTGGACACGGTAATACAGGGCTATTCGCTACAGTTCAGTCGTCGGCCTCCGCGCTTTATAGCCCGGACCGAAACGAAAGTGAACGCAGAAGCAGCCCATCTGCTGCATGCAGAGATAGCGAAGCTGCTGCGAAAAAAGGCGATAGAGAGAGTCCCTCCTTCTCTGACCGAGGCGGGCTTTTACAGCCGTTATTTCCTCGTGCCCAAGAAGGACGGCGGGCTCAGACCCATATTAGATCTGAGACATTTGAACAGAGCCCTCATGAGACGGCCGTTCAAAATGCTTACGACCAGGCAGATCCTCGCGCTAGTTCGCCCGAGGGACTGGTTTATATCTCTCGATCTAAAAGACGCGTATTTTCAAATCCAGATTATACCCCGTCACAGGCCATTCTTGAGATTCGCCTTCGACGGCCAGGTGTATCAATATACCGTTCTGCCGTTCGGCCTGTCCATAGCACCCCGCACATTTACGAAGTGCATGGACTCAGCTCTCGCTCCCCTGAGAAAACAGGGCATGCGAATCCTGAACTATCTGGACGATTGGCTCATTCTAGCGCAGTCGAAAGAGGAGCTCATCTCTCACAAGATAGCGCTTCTCAGTCATCTGGAAAGCCTGGGTCTTTCGGTGAACTGGGACAAGAGCTCACTTATCCCCAGTCAGTTTATTTCCTTCCTGGGAATAGAACTGGACTCGGTGGTGATGACTGCCAGGCTGTCAGAACAGCGCGCGCGCTGTGTTCGACACCTCGCCGCATCCGTCCAAAAGGGCAGATACCTCCCTCTGAAACGTTTCCAAAGGCTGTTAGGCCATATGGCATCAGCCGCAGCGGTCCTACGGCTGGGTTTACTTCGTATGCGCCCGCTACAATGCTGGCTGAAATCGAAAGTACCCCGCGGAGCGTGGGTTTCGGGCAGCGTTCGAATCAGCGTGACTCAGGTCTGTGTCTCAGCCCTGCAGCCCTGGTTAGCGCCCGAATGGTACCGTCAGGGAGTGACAATGGGAGCCATCTCACACCGCAAAGTGGTCTCGACAGACGGGTCCCACATGGGTTGGGGAGCGCTTTACGAGGGCAGACCAATCTGCGGCCCCTGGTCGGGCCCAGAGCGGGACCTCCACATAAACTGTCTGGAGATGTTAGCGGTCGAGAAAGCTTTGAAGCATTTTCTCCCATACTTGCGGGGACACCACGTGCTAGTTCGCTCAGACAACATGTCAGTGGTGTCCTACGTGAACCGCCAGGGCGGACTCAGATCCAGAGCCCTGCGCGCTCTAACAGAACGCCTTCTGGTCTGGGCTCAGGGCTCGCTGCGCTCGCTGAGAGCCGCGCACGTGCCCGGGCACCTGAACGACGGCCCGGACAGACTGTCCAGGGACAATGTTCCCCCAGGGGAATGGGCGTTACACAGCCAGACGATACAGACGTTGTGGCTCCGCTTCAGCGAAGCGAAATTGGACCTTTTTGCCACAAGCGAGAACGCTCAGTGCAAAAGGTTCTTTTCGAAGAGCGAGGACGCGCTGGCCCAGGCCTGGCCCAGGGTCCCGTTGTACGCTTTCCCCCCGATCTCTATGCTGCCTCAGGTATTAGCGAAGATCAGGGAAACGCGCTGCGCAGTGCTCCTCATAGCCCCGCACTGGGAAAACCAACCTTGGTTCCCGGAGCTGGTGAACATGTCAGACACAGCCCCGTGGCCGATCCCGGTGAGGAGAGACCTTCTCTCTCAAGCACGAGGATCAATTCTGCATCCCCATCCAGAGCATTGGTCTCTGCATGCGTGGGTAATCAACGAATATTCGTTGATCTGCCAGAAGGGGTAGTTAACACGATCTCGCAGTCCAGAGCCCCCTCGACGAGGCGGCTCTATGCGTCTAAATGGTCAGTGTTTAATAAATGGTGTACAGGGAAGAGTTTGAACTCTCAGTCCTGTGAGGTTCCACAGGTTCTGAACTTCCTCCAAGAGCTCTTGGACGCGGGCAGGTCCCCCTCCACGCTCAAGGTGTATGTTGCGGCGATTGCTGCGTTCGCCAACTCGGCGCGCGGCCGCGCACTTGGAAGAAACGAACTCGTTACCCGTTTCCTGCGAGGCGCCAGGAGGCTGAACCCTCCGCGCCCGCCTTCGGTTCCAATATGGGATCTGTCTTTGGTCCTAGAGGCCCTTAAAGCTTTTCCCTTCGAGCCGCTAGACTCTGTGGGTCTCAAATACCTCACTTTCAAAACCGTTTTTCTGCTGGCCCTTGCCTCAGTAAAACGCGTGGGTGACTTACATGCGCTATCAGTTAGCGCGTCGTGTCTCGAGTTTGGACCTAACGACTCGTTAGTCATTCTCAAACCCAGACATGGCTATGTCCCTAAAGTGTTGGGTACTCCTTTCAGAGCACAGGTTATTTCCCTCTCAGCCCTGCCGCCGGCAGCCAGCGAGGTCGATAATAACCTCCTTTGCCCTGTCAGGGCGTTAAGGCTTTATATTACGCGCTCTGCAGCCTTCAGGCTCTCAGAGCAGCTCTTTGTTTCGTTTGGTGGGCGCACCAAGGGTCTCGCCGCCTCGAAACAGACGTTATCCAGATGGATAGTGGATGCTATCGCGACAGCATATGCGTCCAAAAACCTGCAGTGCCCTCTGGGCATACGGGCTCATTCCACCAGAGGCGTTGCCTCATCGTGGGCATGGTCCAGTGGGATTTCCATTCATGACATTTGTACGGCAGCGGGCTGGGCCGCCCCGTCTACATTTGTTAGGTTTTATAACCTGGAAGTTCCCGCCCTGCAGGCTAAACTTCTCGCAGTCTAAAATCATGTTCATGCACTGCTCTTTCGCAGGCTGGATATTAGATTTGACTTTCCTGGTCGAGCCGCACTTTCAGGGAAAGCTCTTATATACAGACCGGCTGTGACGCTCTGTTCTCCCTATGGGTGCTTATGTACATGTGTTGGCCCGCATTGCTGGCCACCTCTCTCCCCACTCTTCACTCCCCGGGCTCCCCCCCCTGGAGTTGTGTGTGGATGCATGGCGCGCACGGCGTTGACAAAGGGTTCCCGTAGCGTAAGTTCCTTACGCAATACGAGAGAACCTCTCGTAAGAGAACGATACTTGGTTACTCACGTAACCTCGGTTCTCTCTAGAGAGGGAACGAGTATTGCGTTCCCTGCCGTGCTTGCGCCCCGAGCTCATGTCGCTTCATTCGACAGAAACCAGAGAGTTAAGCCTCCGAGCCCTGTTTTTATACGCTCTGACGCCGCCCCTTCTGGCGGGCTGTGACGCGCGAGGGCGCGCGCGCCCTCATTGGGCGTGACGTCACGCGGGGCTCACTGGTAGGCTTAAGCAGTTGCCGCGCGGCAGCCAATGAGCACGCAGTATTGCCTGCTCTAGCTCTGCTGTGCCGCCTGCTGCACTGCGTTGACAAAATATGAAAAATTAGGATAATTTTTGGCTTCAGTATCTCGAGAAAAGATGACTTTTCCCGTAGCGTAAGTTCCTTACGCAATACTCGTTCCCTCTCTAGAGAGAACCGAGGTTACGTGAGTAACCAAGTATCGTTTTCAAACCTTTTCATGATTTGACAGGTATGTTTTCTTGCTGTTTAATTTTAGACTCAACTTACTGGGAAATCTCTGCCCATCACCTGCTCCCTACATCACAAAGCCACAACAACGGAGCAAAGATTCTTCCGGCAGCTGACTATTTAGTGAGATTTCTTAAGGTGCGTGTCTTAATTTATTCTTAAAGGGTTAGTTCACCCACAAATGGAAATTCTGCCATTAATTACTCACCCTCATGTCGTTCCAAACATGTAAGACTTTCTTTCATCTTCACAACACAAATGAAGATATTTTTTAATGAAATCTGAGAGGTTCCTGTCCCTCCATTGACAGTCCACGCAACTACCACTTTCAAGCCCCAGAAAGGTGTAAAGGTACATCATTAAAGTACTCCATGCGACTCCAGTGGTTTAACATACATTTTATTAAACTACGCAAGTGCTGTGTTTGCAGCAAAAAAATATTTACCACTTAATTTATAAAATATTAATTTCCAACATGCGTTCATGAAAACATTACAACTCGTGCATGTTGTTAATGTGAGAGCAGATGTTGTTGTGTGATTGTGCATTGAAGATTAATATTTTGTAAATAAAGATGAGTTAAAATTGTCGTAAAATTGAGGTCAAACCTATGGAGTCACATGGATTACTTGTGATTTCCTTTATACTTTTCCGTGGCTTTGGAAGTGGTAGTTGAATAGGCTGTCGATCAAGGGACAGAAATCTTAGATTTCATTAAAAAATATCATCATTAAGTGTTCTGAAGATGAGCAAAACTCTTACTGGTTTGGAACAACATAAGGGTGAATTAATGAGAGAATACAAATTTTTGGATGAATAAAGTCTTTAATTTACTTGGAAATCAGTAAATTCAAGTCTTAATCTTACCAAAATAGTTTCTTGTTTGAGTCACGAAAGTCTGAGATGGTTGAACTTTTTCCACCATAAACTTGCTGTATTTATAATTGTATATGTATTTATAATATATTGATTGTAATTGGTCTGGTTTTGTGTTGTCAAGGGAACCAGCACTCCAGGATTTTTCGAGAAAGTTGGATCTGCACAGCCTTTCCTTCTCTGTGAAACAACTATGCACTGAACTTTACTGTTAGCAACTGGACAACAAGGTGTTTGGTGTTTTATGCCCCCACCGGCGCCTTCCAGGCAGTGAGGGGATGGGTAGGTTTAAGGTTGAGGGTAGGGTTAGCTGCCTCTAAGGAGCCATTGGGGGCTTAAAACACCATCGAGCTGGACACAACTAATCCACTCATATTCTGCAATTGTTTTTCATCTGCTGAATGTTGTTGATGCATGCACTGCTGTACTGTTGCAAAGTCGAAGGTACTGAACCAACTTCACTGACACAGAGCTTACATTCACTGACATGTACAGGACTTTGAGTATTACAGACCATTTGAATAAGCAGCTTTCATATAATTCTGGTGACAGAAATGCCTATATTGTGCCTTCATCATTTATTTTAAAAGTTAACCTATGATGTAAAGGGGCTTGTTAGTTAATAAAAACTAGTTTGTTAAAACAACTGTTTGCATTTTGCCTTTATTTTTAACTTTACAATGAACAGAATTCTACTATGATCCCAGACTGAGGTTACAATTTAACTTTCTGGATTGTTTTGAAATAAAGGTTTGAAAGAGTAATATAGAGTGATGTGTTTATTTCAAATTGAATTTATTCTTTTCAGATTAATTTATTTGAGTTTATTTTACAGTTCTTTAAAGTGGGTAATGCAGAACACTAATAAGAAAAACTGGTGTGTGTGTGTGTATATATATATGTATGTGTGTGTGTGTGTGTGTGTGTGTGTGTGTGTGTGTGTGTGTATAGGCTACGCGAGATATAAACATTCTCCCGTCAAGTTTGTTTTTTATAGATCACAACCTTTGCGTGGGAACTGGCGTATACGTTTCCAGCCCCGTTTTGTGTGTACGCACGCTTTATGAATGAGACCCCTGGCCTCTGAGGAAGTTGGAGTTCTACGGGCATTTGCTACGAAGTGGTGTTGTATCGATTAGATCATCTTTGTTGTGGTTGGTGCTTATTTTTAGAATTTGTATTAGAATTATGCAGTATTAGCCTATGTCATTGTGTAAAACTGGTTCAACCGAAACCTCGCAAATAGCCTATTGCGTTTGTACCTGTGTTAACTGTTATTTAGGGTTGATCACTCTAATGTTGTAAATCACTAATGTCATAGCTAACATCGAAGGCTACATTATTGTACGCCGCTGCGTATGAATTGGTCGTTACTGTCAGTCATATTCACTTTAATGGAGAGTGCCATGCATTTTTCCTTGTCATACATACACTATACACACACACACACACACACACACACACACACACACATATATAGGCCTACCGAAGGGAACAAACTGTGGGAGGGACATCTGACAGAGACACGCTAACACCAGCTGAGGCTTGAACTGATGGAAAAACCCGTCACCAGAGAACTGAAAGTGATAAACTATAGAACGGAGTTGAGAAGAAGTCTAAAACATGAAGAAATTCACTCCATTCGACAAAGGCATCAAATTGGTGTCAAAACCAAACGACCTCGGTAGGTTCTATATGTATTTGTAATGATAAGCTAATGTATTTTGTGCGCAAGCTGACTTTAGTCACACACATTTCTAGTTCATAGACTCCCTGATAGTATAAAGCACCAGGTTTACTTGTGGAGGGCGTTTCCGTAAAGCTGCTTTGAAACGACGTACTGTGAAAAGCGTTTTTAAAAGAAAGTTTGACTTATAAGCGACGACTGCGATAGTTGTAGTTAGGCTACAGTGTTTAGCCTGCTGTTTTTATACCGTGGTTTTGTGTATGCAATGTTCTAAATTAAACAGACCTTAATACAAAGTGAAAATGGACTGTGAAACTAAATAATAATATCATGCTTTTATAGCATATGAGACAGTATAATAACTTGTCATTTACAAAGCTTTGTAAACTTTTCAGATCCATCTGATAATGAATCAGGTGTTTTAAGAGCTGAATTATCCTGCGGTCACGTCACTGATCCAGAGACACTGACTAATTGTTGCAAAGCTCAACTGAGCGATGTGAGTCAATGTGAACTTCATTTGTCATTTTATGAAAATTGCTCTAATGCCATAACTCATAATAATGCTATGAAGTCTAAACCAAGAACTCTGATATGTAATTTCAGGGAAAGACTGAGTTTAAATGTCCGCTGTGCAGGAGAAAATGGCCGTATGATGAAGTGCGAAAACTGGCGAAACTCACAACTGTAGAGCAACTGAGTTTCGAGGAAAAGCTTGGGACGAACACTGTCAAGAAAATTGTCGACTTCAAGGACGTAAGTACATTTTGCTTCGATGTTATGATTAAGATCTTATGAAAAAGAGCTGACTACTGAAAAAGAACGTTAGCAGATAACCGATATATTAAATTTTTATATACTTTGATAGCCCGATAACAAAAACAAAAGGCTTACCATTAAAAGCCATGTCCCAAACACTTCCACATAAATCAGACATATACAATACAGTAGCCTAGTTTGAACCAGTGTAAGATTCCTTTACTTTTAAAATTAATTTTACATTCCTATGGCCAACTTTCTTTATTAAATTGTAACACTTTAAATAAAGTTTAATTTTGTTAGCATTAGTTAACATGAAACAGCAATGAATGAACGATACTTCAACAGCATTTATTATCTTAATGTTAATCTCAACATTTTCTAAGACATTTTTAAGATCCAAAGTTGTACCTGTTAACATTAGTTAATGCTCTGTGAACTAACATGAACTCACATATTTTATCAACTAACATTAACAAAGGTTATTGCTCTCTGTGACCCCTCTTTCACACCGCAAGCCTGAGCGGCGCGCGAGCGGCGCATCCGCGCAACTACATCGTCACTGCAGCAGCAGACTCCCGCGAGTATTCACACTGGAAGCGTAGTACAGCGTCACAGCAGCGGCTGCAAACCGTGTCTGACAGACAATATAACCATTTCAAACAATGGGTCAGTTCTTTCAAAAATTTTGTTTTTATAATAATACACCTTACTTTCATCCAAAACGAATGGTAAATAGGCTACATATTTGTTATACTTAATTTTCTTTTCTGGCATAATTGTTAAAACACTAGACATTGGCATTGTTGTTAAAACTCTTGACATGCTTATTCTGTGCATTTTGTGAAACCGGGGTTAGTTCATGTTAGTTAATGCATAATTAATGAGACCTTATGTTAATGAGACCTTATTATAAATGTTAATGAGACCTTATTGTAAAGTGAAACCACAAAAATATAGCCTAACAAAAAAATTAAATTAAAATAAAATAAATTACCTAAATAATGCAAACAAGTGATTGGATAACATTGATCGTTCATTAACCCAACCAAACGCATCTTAAATGAGATGAATCATATATGCAAAATAAACATAGTCTATTACAACTTAAAATGGCACAAAAAGCTGTGAATGCTCAAGCAGGCTTGAGCAGGCTGAAACACTGGCGAGCAAGAATTCATGAAATTCTTTTACAGTCGTGTTCTCATTATAATGTTAAGAAGCCTATATGATTTGTGCCACACGTTGCACTTAACCTGTATCGTCCTTTTCAAAGTGATTCATATCAAGCAATTCAAAACCATCATGTTGAACAGTGCGCATCTGAAGTGTCTCAGCTGAAGGAAATAATACATTATCTATCAGCTTAAAATATCGGCCTAATTTTCTTATCTGATTAAAAACAATAACTTTAAAAATTACCATTTATCAGCCGAAATTGAAATGTGGTTGATATATAGTGCATCCTTAGTTTTCCCTAGGCAGTCATGGCCTAGTATTTGAAGAGTCAGACTGTTAAAGGTGAACTAAGTAACTTTTTTACCTTAACCGAACAGCTTCGGAGTCATTGGAATGGTTATATGACTGTTTTCGGGTTGAATGGTGGTCTTCTCGCACCCCCCGAACGCCTGTGAGCTGAAAAACCACCCTTACAACTTTGGGCTGTCGGGCCGCCGGCCTCAGCGTCAGGAAGTATCGCGTGATATCAGGTCTCGCGATGTGTAACAAATTGCTTCACGGCACTGCACACATAAATTTATAAGCTAGCCTTCTGTGTATCATACACACCTCAGTGGACATGGCTCCGTGCGTTCACCGGGTTCTTTGAAAACAAATGCACATGACCAGCGGGAGAAGATGGGAGAGGGGAGAGGCCAACGAGTTTTGATGACAGTGTTGTCAAATATCTATTCCGAAGCTGTAGGGGGAGCTCTAGAGAAACCCGCGAGCAAAAAGCGAGAAAACAGCATAGAAATCGGCAAAGCTGCATAGTTCTGCTTTAACCCGAAGGTTGTGGGTTCGAGTCTCACTACCGGCAGTAAATGACTGATGTGCCCTTGATCAATGCTGCGTTCCAGTCCACTTTTAGACACGCACTTGCGAACTTCCCTAAGCACTTCCCCTCAGGGGAATGCCTGCCGCCATTTTGAAGTGCGTTCCACTTCCTGAAGTGAACGAGGGAAGTTTATATCGACATACCCTCGTTCCCTCGATTTTGACCGAGGGAGCGAGTCTACTTCATATGTACACTTCAGGCACCTATATGTCCCACAATGCAGTTCGATTGTGACATCACCACAGATCTCGTCTAATCACCACCACAACAAACAACTCTATGATATATTAATTATATATTTTTAAATTTAAAACAACCCAAACACGCCTATATACATTTGGATGCTGCATTAAACAAATTCTTAAAGAGAAAAAATGTAAATAATAAACCAACTCCACAGCTGATTCAAGTGATCAAGGGCTTAGGGCGTTCCAGTTCAGCCCATTGCAGTTTCCGCCAGTAGTGGGCACTCGTGCAGCGTAAGCAATGACGTACATCCGAGTGAACGAGACGGAGGGAAGTTAGCGAGTGAAAGGGCATGACAATTTTGGACTGGAACGCAGCACAAGACACCAAAACCCCAATCGCTCCCTGGGCGCCACAGTGAATGGCAGCCCACTGCTCTGGGTGTGTGTGCACTAACTTGAATGGGTTAAATGCAGGGTTAGCATATTGACCTTTACATGTCACTTTAAGACAAATCCAGTTTTTAATGTTGTTTATGTGTCTATATGGTGTTTTTAATATGCTTTAAGACAAACCATGTGTAAGTTCATAAGTCGACAGCATTGCTGAGTATTTCCTCCTTAAAACTGCAGTGAACCAAAGACAGTCTCAAAAACACGCTTTGAAATCGCTGGTGTTTCTGACGTCACAAACGTGCATTTCTGACGTGCATTTCCCAAAAGCTTCGTTAGCCAACTTTGGTCGCAGTTTCCTTCGTTATCATCAGTTCAACGAGTCTG
Source organism: Abramis brama (assembly GCF_963993115.1). NCBI lineage: Eukaryota > Metazoa > Chordata > Actinopteri > Cypriniformes > Leuciscidae > Abramis > Abramis brama. Next base: position 34,383,709 of record NC_139982.1, read on the forward strand.
TGTTTCCCGAAATCATCGTTCTAATGAACATTTGCAAACAGCATCGCAAAGTTGTGTGTTTGGAACGACAGACCTGTGGTTAGAAGCAGAGTATCTAGTTTACATGACATGTGGACTCAATAAATCCTGATCTTGAGAAAAATAAGCAATCTGACATTCAGTACAACCTGTCTTTTATTTAGAATACATACATATGTCATTTACATCTTTGAGTTTGTCAAGAGATTTAAAGCAATGTTTTTGAAGAATGCGCATGTGTGAACGAGTCTATGAGTGAATCTGGAAACAAAGCAAAATAACTGAGAAAAATGAGAAATACTCCTCAGATGCATGTCTGTAATTTATAGCAAACCATCTAGCATTAACAGATTCTTTATCATTTTTTGTTTTGTTTTGTTATTACTCCACCATGTGGTTGAATGACCAATTTGCAACAAAACGGTTTCGGGAAACAGTTGTGATTAGCTAGTTGATTTCTTCAACGATGATCATACTAAGGTAGTGAAGCAGCGAGTTACAGCGGTGTACGGGAAACACACCCCTGATCAACGTGTGATCGTCAACAGTGTTGGCGGTAACTTATTACAAGTAACCTGAGTTATGTAATCAGATTACTTTATTCAAGTAGCTAGCAAAGTAACGCATTACTTTTAAATTTACAGCAAAATATCGAGTTACTTTTTCAAATAAGTAACGCAAGTTACTTTTTTACATTTATTGACTGACAGCTTTCTTGTCCTCATGATACATGGTTATTGTCATTCTAGAATAAATGTGAGCATGGATTTAATCATTTCACTTGCACAAAAAACATTCAGTATTCCTCAAAATGAATAAAATCAGTGTAATGCAACATCAGAATAATACGCAAACCTCCAATAACTAAATTTTAATCTCACTTTATTGACCAATGTACTTGCTGCTGATCTCTGATGATTCAGTTAAACCATAAGCAAAAATTACTTCTTTTTTTTTAATAATAAATACTATTTATTTAGTATTTATTTAATAAATACTTTTTTATTGGTGAAGTAAGTGTTAAACTTTTTTCTCCTGTATCCTATTGTTCTTTAATCCAGAATAGCAGCAGCTGAAAGGTTTGTTTGAGTGGCGTCTTCTACTGTACTCTACCTACACGTGTGAATTTGCATTTCCTTCAGCCGTATTATTTACATTTTGGTCTGAAAGGGTCTTTAAATTTGTCCAAAAATAGAATGTTTTTGTTATATAAAAAAAAAACAAGCCCAGCCCAGGTGAGAAAAAGTAACGCAAAGTAATGTAACTCATTACTTTTCTTAAAAAGTAACTAAGTAACGCAATATTGTAAATTACAATATTGCGTTACTTGGGGAAAGTTACTTTGAAAAGTAATGCATTACAATTTGTAATGCATTACTTTTCAAAGTAACTTTCCCCAACACTGATCGTCAACCAGTGGATCTCTGAGCTGAGTGAGTGAGTGGAGGCGGGGCTCATTTGCATATTCATAGAACCATTTATACTAAATGAGGCAAAGTTGTCGAGTTACATTCAAGCTATTTTAAGACATGAATAATTTTTTTCATGGAAAAAAAGTTTAAATATTTAATTTTGGTGATCAAAGGTTATTTTTAAGAGATAAAATGATTGACTACAGGAGGACTTGGGGATTTAAAGGTAGGTGTGTAAGAATCTGATCCAGGCAGTTTCAGTGTCATGATACTAAACTATAGTGTCACTACAGTCAGAATCTAGAAACAGAAAGAAGCTCAATAATAATAATAGAGGATTGTTTGTGTGAGTGACTCTGAACATGTTAATGTGCATCTCTGTCTTTTCTCTGTCCATATTCAGTGTCCTGGTTGTGGCACTTTCATTGAAAGGTCTGATGTTTCCAATCTCTCTGTGGAGTGCTCTGTTTGCACAGTGAAGACCGGAAGAATCTATGAGTTCTGCTGGCAGTGTGAGAGAGAGTGGAGAGGACCTCGACCTCGTGCTGATCAGTGTGGAAATGTGGGATGTAAAAGTGCTGACCAGGAACTGCTGAAGACCTGCCCAATCATCACTTTATCATCAGTTGTATATAAAGGGTCCAGTGTTCATGTCCAGTGTCCAGCTATTCGTGCCTGTCCTTTCTGTGGTGTGTTGATAGAACACAATGAGGGATGTAAAATCATCTCATGTCGTAAATGTAAGAAGCCGTTTTGCTTTGCTTGTTTGAAATCTGCCAGCGAGTGCTTAATAACTTCTACTCATTTCATTTCATGCTCAGCTGGTGTCGCACCGAGGCAAATAAATGAAACAGATATTCAACTGTAACAGCAGTAGAGTCTGACTACACTGGAAGCACGGTTTCCCTTAAATTTAATCAAAAAGGTGTCAATGGCATGTTTATATATTTGCAAATACACAATCTATATTTCCGTTTATTAATTTAGCAGACACTTTTATCTAAAGTGATTTATAAAAAAAGGAAGTTCTCTAACTCTAATCTAAGTCTGTCGTAAAGAGACTCCTGCCTACACAAAATCACACCTGATCTTTAATGCATGTGATAATATGGTGAATGTGGTTTCAAAAAGTACAATATGAACAGTCCAATCAACCAATCAGATTTTTGGGGTTTTCTACAACAGTTATTTGTCATCATTTACCTGATTTTAGGGATAATTTGTGGGTAGGGTTATGTTTAAGGATGGGACAGGACTACATTTTCAAACAGGAGTGTTGTTCCAGGGACAAATCTTGGCAAAATCATTATTTACTTTTTAATATTTTTTTTACAACTTTTTTAACTTTACTTAAAAAAAAAAGTATTCTGTCATTCATGCACCAATATATACATATCATACATAATATAAATTAATAAATAAAAAAATTATTTAAAAACAAAATGTATAAAAGACAGTTATTAAAGATGTCCACAGAGTTGGTCAAAGTGAAAGTGTGGCATTTGTAGATAAAGGTATGAATAGGCTATTTTGTTCAGGAAAAAAATTAAGTAGGGGGAAAATGACTCCCATGCAATCTTCTCCCTCATTCACGTGTTCTCTCAAATGTTCTGTTTATTAAAACTGTCAACAATTTCACTGTATGTGGTTGTTCCATCTGTCAAGTCACTTTTTAAATGTAGGTAACCTCAACTAATTGTAAAAAGATTCAACTCATTGTATCTACTCAGTATTTTCAGCTGCTTGACTCCTATTAATTAAACTCTTTCATCTTATTGGTCATATTTTTGGCTCTGAGGGTATGCCATCCACAGACATACTGACTACACTCATTTAACTTAGCTCACACTTTTCAGATTTAATTACATTTCAAAAATACAAAACACTTCAGTGTGTTCTCAAGATATGTAACAATGTGTATCCAAACAATTAGGATGCAATAACTACATACAAATAATAAATAAAATTCAATGGAAATGAAAGGGCATCAAGGGCCGTCGCTAGTGGCGCCCGCTGCCCAGGGGGCCCCACAAAATCCAGCAGTTATACTATATAGGCCCCTGTTGTATGAATAATTCTAATATTTATATTAGGCCTAGTTGTATGCCTGAGATTTAAATGATAACCACAAAAACATGCAATTTGGTTAAATATTTTTTCCAAATATTCTCTTATGGTTTAGTCCGATCTAAAGTATTTATTAATTATTCAGTCAGTGACAAACATCAGATGGACCCAATACAATTGTAAGTCCCGCCCCAGCTCGTGAACAGAACCAATCAGAGTTGAGGCGGCAGTGCCTGAAGTTAACGATGAACTTGGTGGAAGAGCAGGAGATTGACTGACAAAATGTCAAGGAAAAGAAAACATAAATCAGGGTACCAGAAACGCCATGAACAGAAGGAGAGGGAGGCCAGGAGAGCTGTTGTAGGCCTATCCCAGTCGATCAAGACGTTCTTAAAGACAGGTTGTTTTGTTATTTCGCTGGGAATAAGAAAACTACCGTCTACAGCCTGTCGGGTAGGCTACTGTCGCTCTTCATTATCGGTGAGCACCGCAGTCGACCGAATGATTACCTGTTCAAAATCACTGTCTTTTTACACTATTGTAAATAGTGTTAAAAAATTGACACGAGTCACGACACATTGCATTATGCAGTGCACCTAATCTGCCGGCTGATGATGCATTTATTACATCAATAAAACACGAATACACACTGCACTTAAATGAATACATTTTAGCTTTATTTAATAATATTATCTTTATTAAAATATAATACAATCAATGACTTTATTTTTTTTAATTTGACTGCATTCTTGTCAATTTATAAATGTTTACTTTTTGATTTATGAATTATAACAGACTGTTTCCCTGATGGGGAACAAAACATTATTTTGCTGTTACTTTTTTTAAAATTGGTTTTATTATTATTAACAATTTTTTTTTATTAGTTATAATTTTTATATAAATTTAACTTTTAAAATAAAGGTTTTACAACAACATCACCTTCTTCTGTTATATGTGGGCCTCCATGCTCATCTATTGTACAGTATTGGTGGAGGGTGGAGGGTCATCAATCAATGGAGGCCCACATCAATATTTTTTCAGGGGGCCCCGAATCCTCTAGCTACGGCCCTGGGCATCACAAATTCATGTGGCCGCGTCGATATCATAAACTGACGTCATGTGCTTGCACGCGGAGGGCAATTCAATTCTGGCAGGGAGTGGAAATTCTGCACACCTGTTACTGTAACTGCTCGGCTCGCTTAAAGTGTCCGAGCCGTTGAGTTGACCAGTATTGTGTCTTAGCGGGACCCTGCTTGCTGTGGTTTCGAATAGTAGCCTAATGTTTGTCGGATTAAAAGAAACGTCGACGCCCTGACAGATTTGACTATTAAAAGTGAAAGAGAAAGGACTTGGGAGAGCAATATATTTCCTTGTTCTGAGCTTTGCATTCAGTCTTCATTGAACACAGCAACAATGGCTTTTCAGGTCAAAATCAGGATCAATAAAAATACGATTAAAGCATTATATGTGGCGTCATCGAGTGAAGAGTTTGAGAAGTTCACCATTGGAGAGCTGAAGGAAAAGGCATTAGGCTTGTTTCCCGGAGTAGACGGTAACTTTAAGCTTTCATTCGCAATCTTCACATTTAATGACTCAGGAATTGAAAAAGCAAATACTGTAAAGTTTGCCTTTGATTTTCTTGTCAGAATCAAATAAACTGAGGGTGATTTTCGGTGAAGAAGAGCTAGATGACCATCAAACATTTGGATCATGCAACATTGAACATCTGTCTCTCCTGGTCGTCGTGCTCAGGATGCCTGGAGGAGGAGGTATGATACTTTTACACGTTTAACACAATTTACTGAGTTAAGTTAAAGTTAAGATCATATAATACAATGTACGTTTATAATTGCTTCTATAACAAAATTGTGCCAGATACTGGAACACAATGTGTAGTATATCAGGCTATGTACTGTAGATTAAAAAAAAACTAAAATACATTTTTCATAGTCTCTTACCAATAAGTTGTCATAAAAAAAAATCAAAACACTGTGGATTAAGGCATCTGTTAAATTAATAAATGGAAATGGAAATGGAAATATGGATTGACCATTCTCCCAAATCCACGCTAATTTTTGTTGTTGTTTTTCATCATCATCATCACCATCATCATCTCTAGTTCTTTGAAGATGTCCTGTAGTCGGAGCCATAATGTGGGTCATGCAGCAGCACTTTGGGAAACTACTTTCAAGTCTCAGATCGATGTCCTTTTTCTCTCCTCAAACTGTCCTGTCTATTAATGTACAAAACACACACACACAAAAAAAACCTCCAACCTAATGTGTAATTAGATGTCACACATATCACAAGAGTATGAACAATGTTTCATGAAAGTACGCCACTAATGTTCGATAAGGAGAGTTTAAGACATTTTTAGAATAGTAACTTGTAAGTTATAATTTTAGAATTATATTTTTGTGTTGTATAATATGAATGAAATACATTTTTCTCTGTAATACATGAAATGGAAATCAGTTACAAGTGTCATGTGTATCAGTTAACAATATTTCAATAAAATTGTACTGCATTATGAGCTCTTGTCCAGTCCATCACCTAAAATGATTGATTGCTGATAACATAGTTTCTGTTTTCTTGTAAAGATGTATAGATCCAGAATGGCATGGACTTTTATGGCTAGATTTTTGTAGAATATATTTCCTCTCTCACACTCACTGCTTTGGCTTTGAGGGCTCAATATCCTCATCTTTGATTACTATTTTGACTGTTTTTTTTTTTTTTTTAAAGTATAAATTACAAAGCACTACTGCTGCCCAGATGGAAATATGTAAATATCAGCAAAATTCCAAATCAGCAAAAAACGTTTATTGGTCTGCCAGAACCCCTCCCTCGGGGTTTCACATGCTCCCTAGGTGCGCGTCAACGCGGACAACGACACAGAAGTATAAATTAAAACCAACACGTTGCCTACGGCGTATAGGCTCCGGCGTAGGTCCGACGCAGAAGTACCGGTATAATGAGGCCTTTATACTTCTGCGTCGGACCTACGCCGGAGCCTATACGCCGTAGGCAACGTGTTGGTTTTAATTTATACTTCTGTGTCGTTGTCCGCGTTGACGCGCACCTAGGGAGCATGTGAAACCCCGAGGGAGGGGTTCTGGCAGACCAATCACAGCGCTTGTGTCCGCGTAGAATTGACACGTTGTTACATTTTAGGAGAGGTGCACGTCAGGGTACGCCGTAGGGTACGCGCGCTACACACAGCCTACGACGTAGCTACGGCGGCAGTTCGACGCAGAAGTATAAAACAGGCTTAAAGGGTGCCATGTGCGTTCGATGTAGACGAAATGTCAAGAGCGTCAATATATGACGCCCTAGTTATTGTCTTATTATAAAGGTGTTTTCTCCCTATTATTCTGTTGGCTAAATAACTAGTAGCCTATAACTTGAAGATTCCGTTTTTAAGGTGAGCTGCATGATGATAAATTGGCCAATTTAGTGGAACTTACAAAGCTTTGTAAACCTATCAGATGTATGATGATTAGCCTATCTGGAGTCCTATAACAGTGGATTTCCTAAAAAAAAAAAAAAAACCGGCATTGTCTGTGTAGTTTGTTGATTTACAATTTAGGCATATCGAATGAGAATTAATACCTCAGAGACATAATGCAATGGGGGTTTTGCAGAACAATTTTAAAAGTGAAAAATTCCAGAGACTGAATATAGCAAGCATAGAAATTGACGTTGCAAATCCAAGCCCGTGTCACGTGACATTCACACTGAAACTGAGTGGGAAGTTACTTCTGGCTTAGTAGTTAGGCTACTGTAGCCTACCTAGATTAGGCTATGACAGTCAGACAGCCTGTATAAGAGCAGAGAGTTGAATGTTAACAACAAGGAAATTAAGAAATTAAAGTTAATAGGACTAGCCAATATCTGATAATAAAGAAATGAAGAAATTCACTCAACGCGACAAAGGCATCAAACTGGTGTCAAAACCAAACGATCTCGGTAAGTGCTTCAATTTTAAATATTTATTCTTAACGTTGGTAAACAAGTAAGACATGTTTTCTGTGTAACACCTCTGATCTAATGAAAACGTTTAGGAGTAGCCTACTGTTGCTAACTTTTACTTCGGATTTTGACCTAGTAGGCTACTAGGCTATTCTTAATAACTTTATTTAATAACCATTAGTTAAACAAACGTAGGCTATAGGCTATAACCTACACGAATGCACGTTTATAACGCCTAATATATTAGTGTAATACAGGATAGTCTATGCCTAGTTTTTATACTGTGATATAGGCTAGGCCTTTTTGTCTGAAAACTATACTGTAAGTCAATACTTGTCAATTATGAATCCAAGTGCATAGGCTTTCTGATAGTTTAATGCCCTGTTTTAATTCTGGGGGACAGAATTATACTATTACCGTAAAGTTGCTTTGAAACGACACGTGAAAAGCGCTATTAAAACATAGCTTGACAACATACGCGAACGAGGAAATTAGTCGAATTAATCTGCGAATTAGATCTGCGTCTCAGGTGTTCCCAGAATGTAGCGTAGGCCTACTTGTGAAGTTTCAGCTCAAAATACCCATATAGATCATTTATTATTTTATACCGTGTTTTAAATGCCCATTTCTGAGTGGAAGGAAAACTGAGCGAGTTGTCTAAAATAAAACTTATGACTGCTGCGTTACCCTTTAAATCAATGCTGGTCTATTCGCTGTAATGTGCATCTCCGTCCAGTGGGTCACAGCTTTGCCACACAGATTTTGATAAATAAAACCAAAATCATTCATCATGTTCGGGAACTCATGTACCCGAAATCGTGAGATGTTGAGGAAAACATTCCACTGTAAGGTAATTAATTTGTTACATATAGGCTAATTTGGTAGTAAAACAAAGCATTTTTATTTTGATAATTTTATTGGTGCAATTAAAGATGATTAGGCTGTAATCAATCAATTTTGTACAACATTTGTTTTTTTATCACTTATTTAGAGGCACCACAATTGTTTCATCTGTAGGGACTACTGACCAGACATTTAGAAGTTTATTTTTTAAGGCAAAGTACTGAAAATCAAATAAAGCTCTGTAAACACACAATTTGTCAATACTATAGTCTAAGTGTGTCCCATCAGCTAATCCAACGTTATGCACCTACTTAAATACTCGGGCCAAATAGAGGAAATGTGTCGTGCAAGTAGACAAGTGTTAAAGTGCAAAGACTGCTAGTGTGGGTATTGGAAAAGCCCCAAAACAACTGCTTGTTTCGTGCGTCATTGCACCATTTCTATTGTCACTGCACGTGCATAGAACTTTCAAGTTCAATTTTTCAATCTGATCAGGCGTTAACATGTCCTGTCCCAAACAGCAACACAGTACACATGGATTCCACACAGCCCTGATGTGGGCTGGATCTGGGCCAACACTATACTGTCTGGGATCGATCATATTAGAAAATGTTTAAACCACCCTTTACCTTCCGAATGAATTTTTTGTCGGATTTGGCAAATTCATTCCAACTGATGAGGTTACATGTGACCTTTTTTAATCCGTCTGTGTAACAAGTTCAATTACAAACAGATTATTGGGGTCCATTTAAACACAGCTACTGTTTCTGATTTATAAATAAAAATAAATAAATGAGGCATTTATATAGCGCTTTCATATGTACTAATGTACACCCAAAGCGCTTCGCAATCATATCGGGGGATCTCTCCTCAACACCACCAGTACAATGGCACCAGTGCGCTCACCACACACCAGCTATAGTGGAGAGAGAGAGTGATAGAGCCAGTTCAGTGGATGGGGATTATTAGGAGGCCATGATTGGCAAGGGCCAATGGAGGGAATGTGGCCAGGACACCGGGGTTACACCCCTACTCTTTACCAGAAGTGCCATGGAATTTTTAAAGACCACAGAGAGTCAGGACCTCGGCTTTACGTCTCATATGAAGGACGGTGCTCTTTGACACTATAGAGCTGGTAAGTCCCGCCCCCTCCGTAAAACCCCGCTGGACCTCAAAGTTGAAAAACCGTCAATGCAAGTGAATGGGAGAAAATAATTATTTTCTGGTCCCGTTTGAATTGTGCCATGAATGTGAACATATGTTGTCTGTGACTCTTTTCATGTTACGAGTTTGACAGTATATGGTATGATTCTTCAGCTAGCAGTTGTGGAAAAGACATAACGAGAAAGACTACATGTCGCCTATGTGACGTCACCCCATAAAGTTGACTTACCCGTGGTTTTCGCCAACTTCAACGATTTTGTCCTCTCCCTGAAAGAGGCGGTGAAGTGCACCAAAGACACAGCCATGTTTAGCGGGATCCGTGAGCTAGTCCGTGTGCTAGTGGTGGTGACGTTTCAAACGCGTCGAGAGTTGTAGTCCACAAAGTGCTCTCACACAAAGTCTAACCGTATCAAACTTCTACCCGCTAAATTGTAGCATTCTTTACACGAAAAGTTATATAAAAAATTCACAGACAACATATGTTCACATTCATGGCACAATTCAAACGGGACCAGAAAATAATTATTTTCTCCCATTCACTTGCATTGACGGTTTTTCAACTTTGAGGTCCAGCGGGGTTTTGCGGAGGGGGCGGGACTTACCAGCTCTATAGTGTGAACATCACTACACTGGGGCGTTAGGACCCTCACCGACCACAGGGTGAGCACCCCCTGCTGGCCTCACTAACACATCTTCCAGCAGCAACCTGGTTTTTCTCAGGAAGTCTCCCATCCAGGTACTAACCAGACTCAGCCCTGCTTAGCTTCAGTGGGCAACCAGTCTTGGGCTACAGGGTGATATGGCTGCTGGCATAATTTATGGGGAAAATAACAAACAAACAAAAATATTTGTATCACAATTAGTTGTGTACACACACACTGCACACATAATTATATTAAAAAAACAATATAATATAAACAATATAAAAGTACATTTTTCAAGATGTCCCCTTTAAGGAATTGAGAAAAGGTGTCATTTTACTTATTTATATATTTATTTACAACTCCTGACAGTTGTAGTTACGGTTTCATGTATTTTAGATTGTTGTTTTTAAAAACAAACACTATAGTTTGTTTTAGTGTATCCATAGGTATATTAATTTAGCCTTTTAGACTTTTGTGGTTTAAGAGGAAAGCAGATATGCCTGAAACTAAAGTGGAAAATAAATAATTGTTACCTGAAACCTGGCCTAAAGTCAATCAGGAAGTTTAATGCCTACAAAAACGACTTGAATGGGACTACAACGAGATACTTCCCGGGTTTTATACGTAACTAACCCACATCAACCCTCCCTCCGGAATATGCAAAAAAGGGGGCATGGTCATATTTCTGCGGCTTTGTCGAAGAGGAAGAGTTATAGTGGAGAGCTGTAGCTATGCCATCAAAAGTGTGTTATTTTCACCCAGCTGCCAGGTCTTCTGTGTTCGGGCTTCCTACAGACGCTGTAGTTCGTCAACAATGGCTAAAATTTATGTTTGATTATGTTCCTGAAAATTACAGTCGTAATTTAGCTCTTTGTGCTGCGCATTTTACGGAAGACAGCTTCTATAATCTCCACGAATTCAATGTCAGATTCAACAAGAAACTGTTACTAAAACATGAAGCAGCTCCAACTTTAAAACCAGAAGCAGCAGTTGTTGGGCCACAACCTGTAAGCAGGGGCGATTCTAGGATTTTCATTTTAGGGGGGCTCAGCCCCCAATGAGGGTATGATTTAAAAAAAAAAAAGTTAGTTTATGGTCTAATGCTCATTATTAACTAGTTTCATTCATCCAGCAACATGCATATGGCAGGGTTTTATAATCACTGAGGTACCAAATGCGAGGTATTTATGAGTGGGTTCGGGTGCATGCTCCCCCGAGAAAATTTCATAGAATCAGGAAGTCAACCGGTCGTTCAAATGACAGAGGAGAAAGCGGCTTACAATAATGGTGAAATTTATGAAAAATAAGGCTTAAAAAAAAAACACGAAGACATGTTATATTGCACCCCATAAACACAATCATGCAAAGAAAAAAAGCAGTAAACCACCCCTTTAAGAGAATAGAGCCCTGTGCTTTAGACCATGAGCTTAGATCGTTAAAATAGGACCCTTAGTTTTTAACATGGACTGCTTGATGAATACAGCACATTTTAGTGTCATTTACAAAGCTTTGTAAACTTTTCAGATCCATCTGATAATGAATCAGGTGTTTTAAGAGCTGAATTATCCTGCGGTCACGTCACTGATCCAGAGACACTGACTAATTGTTGCAAAGCTCAACTGAGCGATGTGAGTCAATGTGAACTTCATTTGTCATTTTATGAAAATTGCTCTAATGCCATAACTCATAATAATGCTATGAAGTCTAAACCAAGAACTCTGATGTGTAATTTCAGGGAAAGACTGAGTTTAAATGTCCGCTGTGCAGGAGAAAATGGCCGTATGATGAAGTGCGAAAACTGGCGAAACTCACAACTGTAGAGCAACTGAGTTTCGAGGAAAAGCTTGGGCTGAACACTGTTCAAAAGAAAATCGACTCTAGGGATGTAAGTACATTTTGCTTTGATCTTATGATTACAGTAAAACAAAGGTTTTAATTGAGATTCAATTAGGAGGAAGAAATCCTGCAAAGATTTAATGAGGCAGAGATATATAGTGATATATGGCAAATCTGTCGCCTACAGAGAAAACTCAAAATCTAGAGACCGAAAGAAACTCAGTGTTTATAGAGGATTGTGTGTGTGTGTGTGTGTGTGTGTGTGTGTGTGTGTGTGTGTGTGTGTGTGTGTGTGTGACCCTGACCCTGCATCTCTGTCTTTTCTCTGTCCATATTCAGTGTCCTGGTTGTGGCACTTTAATTGAAAGGTCTGATGTTTCCAATCTCTCTGTGGAGTGCTCTGTTTGCACAGTGAAGACCGGAAGAATCTATGAGTTCTGCTGGCAGTGTCTGAGAGAGTGGAGAGGATTTCGACCTCGTGCTGATCGATGTGGAAATGTGGGATGTAAAAGTGCTGACCAGGAACTGCTGAAGACCTGTCCAATGGTCACTTTTAAGTTTGCTGGAAATGTTTTCCATTGTCCAAAAGTCCGTAAATGCCCATCTTGTGGTGTGCTGATTGAACACGATACTACTGGATGTAATAACATGAAATGCGCTGAATGTGGTGATGAGTTTTGCTTTATTTGTTTAAAACCTGGCCATGAGTATGGCTATCCATGCACAGTCGCACCAAGGCAAACAGATACTGCATCATAGTGGTGGTGACTGCTTCAAGACTACATTAGAAGCAAGTCTCCCATTATTTTAAAGAAAAAAAAAAATCTTATTTTGGAGAACATGGTATGTTTATATCTGCAAATAAATTTAAATCACATATTCTATTATTCTCTGTGCATTTTAAGATTTTAGCAAATTGAAGTGTAAATATCACACAGTAATTGAATTAGGTTTTGTTTCTTCTTCTGATAATGTCCATAAACAGCTTCTCTGGAGTAACAGATGTAAGTGTGTCATAAAGAGATGCTGTCTCCTGCTGGACAAACACAAAACACCTGAACTTTAATCCATATTACCATGCTTACAAAGTGAATAAACTACCTTTTTAATATCCTTTATTTACTTTTTATTATTTTTTATACTTATGCATTCAGTTATTTATCTGTTATATACATATTAATACATATATATTGAATATAAATTAATACAATACATATAAATCAATACATATAAATAAATACATTTTATTTTCTTTCTCAATTTTTGTTGGAGTTTCTTTTTTTTTTCTTTGTCAAAACAAACATTTTGGATTTTTTTTTTCTTAGCAGTATGTCCTGCTTTAGGTTGTCTAGTAAAGCAAAAACAATTTTTTTTAACTAATTTCTTTTGAAGGAGTGATTCTTGAATCCACTGCTGCTTCAATGTATATCTAATGAGTTATTATAATCGAGGTATTAATCAAGATTTTTTCCTTAATATCACATGAGTTGAATGACTTTCTTTAGGCTTATGAGATTTTACTTTGACAGAGAACATCATCAGCATAAAGAGATATGATATGATCTACCTGACCTAAGCTTAAGGGCGGAATCTGCGGATGATGTCTAATGGTTATTGCCAAAGGTTCTATGGCGATGGCAAACAACAGGGGTCAAAGTGGACAGTGGATTGTCCGTTTATGTGTAAACTGCTTGTTATTTACTGTTATTGTGAAGCGTCCTTGAGCTTGGGAAAGGCGCTATATAAATTAAACTTATTATTATTATTATTACCCCTGTCACGTGCTCCAAAATCCTTATTATAATGTGGAATTGTACTGGAATGGTAAAGAGTGTTGGTAGGTGACAGGAGGGCCTCAGTCAATGATAAAATATGATGAACAAGTCTAAGTATGTTCCACATACGGCTGAAAATACCATCATTGGCCTAGCAAGATAACATTCTGAGAGTTAACACTCTAAGTATGATGCCCTCCCCTCCCTGTCACACTCTATAATCACTCTGTGTGACTGTACGACTGTTGGCCTTTTCTTGCAAGAAAATAAACCTCATGAAAGACAATTCTTTTCTTATTTTTTCCTTTTTTTCCTTTTCTTTGGCTTTGTGAAACTGCACAGCTTGCCCAGTTTTTTAAATGACATACTCTGACCTTCACCAACTACAAACACTTTTTCTATCAAGTGTGCCTATGAAAGATGATGGAGTATGACGGCAAATCAATGACAATAATAAACGAGCGCACAACTGATGCGGGCGCGCGCGGTAAATGACTTCCGCGAGAGGATAACAGATCTACACGCGAAGAAACGGGAACTCGCGAGCTCATTCAAACCCTGCGCGCGCATAACATCATCTCTGCACGCAATACAAGCCCTCGCGCGCGCGCATGATCATTCCCCACGCGCTCGCGCTTGATCTGCTCTCGCCTGCTGCTTTTGCTTGCTCGAACAATTTTATTTTTGGCAGTCGAGGGGCGGGACTTACTGTTTTAATAACCTCAAATGTCATTGGTTACTTTTCCCCTTTTCCAGAAGTCAGTTGCGATTAGACGCCTGTCCAATGACTCGTAATTAGACATCACTTCATTTGTTTTATTTATTGTGGTTTATTAATGTGTAATGTGATTTAATGCATTGTTAATATAGAATAGATTCTTACCAGATACCAACAGAAAGTCTTATTGCATTGTATTGTTAAGAGATATTTAGGCTACAGACTATGACGCATTTCCATGGTTATTAGCATTGCAAATTGACCCAAATTTGTATACATTTTTACATTTTATATTTATAACACTGTGATTTGTGATATTGGCATTAAAATATCTAAAAGAAATTGGAGAAAAACGGGAATGTAAAGTCATACAAGTGAAACTCGAAAAATTAGAATAAGTTAATGTGCAAAAGTTCATTTATTTCAGTAATTCAACTTACAAGGTGAAACTAATATTATATAGACTCATTACATGCAAAGTGAGATATTTCAAGCCTTTATTTGTTATAATTTTGATGATTATGGCTTACAGTTTATGAAAACCTTTTCACAATATTCTAATGTTTTTATTTATTTCTAATATTTTGAATTTGTTTCTAATTTTGAACTTTTGCATGATGTTCTAACTTTCGAGTTTCACCTGTATTTGCTGTATATCACCACTACATTACCACTATACTCCCATTCACCACTATTTATGTTTACCCAACCAAAATTATATTGGTTCTGAGAACCTCAGAAATGTAAAACGTGACCATTAAATAGTTGCAAATATAACAAGGGCTTTGGATGAAAGATACATTACTTGTTTATATCATTATTCAAGAGTTGTTGTGTAAGCTTTTATCATCCTGTGTATTACTATTATGTCCATTTTGAGTGGTTTATTATATGTTCTATTAAATGTAAAAGGGATTCTGGCTTCTCACACAGCATAAATGATTACACCTAGGGTTGGGCGGTATTACGGTAATATCGGATACCGCGGGATCTTAAAATAGCACCGGTATCAGTTTCAATACCGTCATTACCGGCACTTATATAGCCTATAATATATATAATTTATTTATTGCCTAAAAAATGCTTATGTGTGGTTGCAGTTTGGCAATATTTCTGGTTCCAACCGAATGAGAAGGGAGAGGCGGTAAATACGAGAGATGTAAACACCTCTAACCTTATGTCGCATCTCCGAAACAACCGCCCACTCACTGCTGCCAGGATGCATTTTGTTCTCGAGTTCATTTAATAAGCGCATTAAGTTTCGTATTTGTTAAAATATTATTATGTTATTTTTTCCATCTTTGTTGATTATGAGAAGTGAACAGCACAAATAAGATGGGATGCATCGGGAGTCAGACGATTTGACCACTTCAATAAATTTCGTTTTGTAAAAGGCCTCTTTAAAACGAATTTCGTTTTGTAAAAGGCCTCTTTAAAACGAATTTCGTTTTGTATATATTTTATCTTAATTTTAATAAATTTTTCATCAACCAATTGCCTGTATAATCATGACATGATGGGCATGCCGCGGTCACTTGCATTGAAATCTCATAAATTAACCGAAACTCATTGTAGGCTATGCCTCACAGACATGACAAATATATATAAATAAAGCTTGAAATTTCTTTAAACGAAACAATTAAAAACGAAAGAAATAGGCTACTCACTGATTAGGCTAAGTAATCCATGATGTGCATTTTTCTCTAGGCGCGTTCATACGGAGATGCGATCATCAATTTCATTAAACGAAACTAGACCTATTCAAAACGAAAATAAATAGACTATACTCTCTGTAATCCATGATGTGCATTTCTCTCTATAGCGTTCACTACGGAGATGCCGATCGTCAATTTCTTTAAACGAAACAATTCAAAACGAAAACAAAAAGGCCACTCTCTGATTGTGTAATGATGTGCATTTCTCTCTATAGGCGCGTTCACTACAGAGATGGCGATCGTCAACTTCCATCTTTGCAGAAAAGTTTTATTAATAAAAATCAATGGACACGCGTCACCGGATTACAAAGGCACTTCTTGCTTGTTGCACGCAAACAGATATTATGTTGAATAATGCGGGCTCGGGCTCATAACAACAGTTAATGCCGTCGGCCGGACTCAGACACAACGTGCACGGGTTGGGCTTGATTTTTTTTTTTTTTGCCCGATTTGGCATTCAGTTTCTGAACGGTGTAGGCACAAGCCAACAGTTTGGTGATGCCGTCTGAGCCCATTATGTCATAATTTTTAATTAGTCACGGTAATACCGTATACCCCGGTAAAATAGGGAGGAGGTTTGACGGTATCAAAATTTGAATACCGCCCAAGCCTAATTACACCCCTCTGAAACCCAAACAAATTCAGAATTTTTTCTTTATCTAGGACATATATTTTTTTTTTAAATTTTAAAGATATGTTATGTTCAGATGGGGTGTAATCATTTATACGGTGTACTGTACTTGCCTCATACTTTCTCTTATTAGGTTATTAGCTTACAAAAAGTTAGATGGTTATGTATATAATATATAATATTTTATAATAATATAATATATAATATTTTAATATCTAATTTGCTGGGTTTAATTTTGTTCCTCTATATTTTGTAGCAAATTCTGAAAAGGCATATGTAAGCTTCATGCTGTGTAGGCTACTGTATCTTAACTTGAGAAGCCAGAACCCCTTTTGCATTTAATAGAAAACATAATTAACCACTTATATTACCTAAAAATGTGTCATTAGTCTGTAGCCTAAATATCTCTTAACGACACAATGCAATAAGACTTTCTGTTAATAAAGTATCTGGTAAGAATCTATTCTATATTAACAATGCATTAAATCACATTACACATCAATAAACCACAATAAATAAAACAAATGAAGTGACGTCTCATGTGGGCGGGGCGACACGTGCAGCCACGCCCTGATCTGCAGGCTGCAGCCAAATAATGGCCTTGTCCAAAAACACACTATTGCTGCGTTCCAGTCCAAAATTGTCATGCCCTTCACTTGCTAACTTCCCTCCATCTCGTTCACTCGGATGTACGTCATTGCTTAAGATGCACGAGTGCCCACTACTGGCGGAAACTGCAATGGGCTGAACTGGAACGCCCTAAGCCCTTGATCACTTGGAATCAGCTAAAGAGTTGATTTATTATTTACATTTTTTCCCTCTAAGAATTTGTTTAATGTAGCATCCAAATGTATATAGGTGTGTGTGGGTTGTTTTAAATGAAAAAAATCTATAATTAATATATCATAGAGTTGTTTGTTGTGGTGGTGATTAGACGAAATTTGTGGTGACGTCACAATCGAACTGCATTGTGGGACATATAGATGCCTGAAGTGTACATATGAAGTAGACTCGCTCCCTCGGTCAAAATCGAGGGAACGAGGGTATGTCGATATAAACTTCCCTCGTTCACTTCAGGAAGTGGAACGCACTTCAAAATGGCGGCAGGGATTCCCCCGAGGGGAAGTGCTTAGGGAAGTTCGCAAGTGCGTGTCTAAAAGTGGACTGGAACGCAGCATATGGCGGGCTTGTCCACTTGAGAGCGTGTGCACGTGACAGGAAGGAAGTGTGCAAGACTGTGCCATGTCTTAAATGCCCCTTAATTCACACCTAACTCACACTACCGATTCGGAAAGGTTTTCGAGGCTAAGCGTATCCCATCATGGATTATGTTCGGTAACTCATCATGAGATGTCGAGGAAAAAATTCCACTGTAATTTAAATTAATTAGATAGGCTACATATAAAAAACATAAAGTGTTGCACATTTTATTGGTGCAAAGATGATTATGGTGTGTGTGTGTAGCCTATTTTGTACGACATTTGCAAATCTTTTTATCACCTAATTAGAAGCAGCACAATTTTAATTTTGTGTCTTCTGTTAGTTATATAGCAACTACTGAACAGACATGTAGAAGTTTATTTGAAATGCAAAGTATTGATATAATATAAAATATAATAAAAGCTCTGTAAACACTTGCTTTTTTTTTTTTTTTTTTTTTTTTTTGCTAGACTACAAGTGTGTCCCATTGAGTGATCAAAAGTCCTACATTTGCAGTGACAGTCTTTACGCCTACTTGAACACTTGGGCCAAATAGAGGAAATACGTCATGCAAGTAGACAAGTGGTCAAGTGCAAAGGCCATAAGTGTGGGTATTTGGACAGGGCACATATTGCTTCTCGCTGTCTTCAATATTTAGAGTTTGGACTGCAGTTCCCATTTCAACCGCTAGTTGTCAGTCTCAGATACTGCACCTTTAAAGTGAAAGCAAAAGCTCGTTGTGATGCCACCATCATTTCCTAGTTTTATCAGTCAGAAAACGTATTTGCTTAAACAGAAACACAATGGCTTTTCAAGTCTGCGTCAGGATCAATAAAACTACGATTAAAGCATTATCTGTGGCGTCATCAAATGAAGAGTTTGAAAAGTTCACAATTGGAAAGCTGAAGGAAAAAGCATTAAGTTTGTTTCCCGGAGTAAGCGGTAGGTTGACGGGATCTTTTATAATCTTTGCATTTAATGGCATTCTACTGGAAAAAGCCAACATTTTATCATCATCATTTTAATCTTTGTAAATATGGGTTTTATTGTCTTGTCAGACTCAAATAGACTGAGGATAATTTTCGGTCAAGATGAGTGTGAAGACCATCAAACATTTGAATCTTGCAACATTAAACATCTGTCTCTCCTGGTCGTCGTGGTCAGGATGCCTGAAGGACGAGGTATGATACTTTTACAAATTACTTTACAAAATGTTAGGCATTATATAATCTATCTATCAGAAAACGACAGACGGGCACTTTTACCTTTAATGAATTTGAAAATAATAAGGCATGTGTCTCACTAATCATATGTAGCAGGTTGATTGGTCGTTATGTTCTCTTATGAGAGGTTCTCTCGTATTGCGTAAGTTAGCTTATGCTACGGGTAAAGTAATCTTTTCTCGAGATCTGAAGCCAAAAAAATATCCTTAATTTTTTATTCATTGTCAACGCAGTGCAGCAGCTAGCAGACCTAGAGCAGGCTATCTAGCGCACTCATTGGCTGCTCAGCGGCAACTGCAGCAGCCTACCAGTGAGCCTGGTGTGACGTCGCGCCCTCACGCGTCACAGCCCGCCAAAATGGGAGTGGCTCATGAAGGCTGGAAGGAAATAAGGAAGGCTCGGAGGCTGCTACCCTGGTTTTCATCTCTTCAGCGAAGCTCTCCGCATCGCTGGATCTTTGAGAGAAGCCGGCGCCGTCGAAGCAAGCGACAGAGCAAGCAGAGGAGCAAGCATTCTTCTAAAAGAGAAATTTCCTACGAGGCGTTGTTTCAAATGCCTCGCACCACTTCCCGCTCTCTCTCTCCCTCTGTTCGAGCCACGCAAACTGCGCCGCTCACAAGGGATTTCAGAAGCGGACGGTTACGGGGCTAGTTTTCTTTACGTTACAAGAAAGCTACCCCGCCCTCGCGCGTCACTCACCGGCTAAAGGAGGAAAGAGAGTGTTTTTAGTCCCGCCGAGGCCGGACCAACCTCCATTTCTCACACATTTCTCAGTCCCCTTATGAGTTCAGGCGACTGGAAATGTCAATACTGCAGTAAACGAGCCTGTTATAGTACATGCACGCCTGCAAATGAACGCCGTCACAAGATATGATGATGCTCTCTGGCTATTCGCCTATTACGACCCTTCTTCCCATTCTCTCTCCCTTTGTTCGAGCCGCGCAAACTGAGCCGCTCACAAGGGATGACGAGCAATATTGCAGTAAACAAGCCTGTTATAATACACACACGCCTGCAAACAAACACCGTCACAAAACATGTCGACGCTCTCTTATATGCTCGCACTAACCGAAAGCTTATGTGTTTTCCCCCTGTGGCTCAGTGGCGAAATCTTAGGCTTTCGCACCAGAGACCCGTGTTCGAATCCTGGCGCTGGCGGCAGATAAAAATTATGCTGTTTGCTTCTCCGAGGTTGGGGCCAGCTTTATACAGAAAGAGAACCCGCCTCTCGCACCCTCCCGCTCACATGATGGTGCTCGAGTATTATGAGCGTCTAAACAACTCTGATGCAGGTTCTCGACCCAACGCAGTGTGGCGATCAGAACCCAGAGGCCATTATACCCCTTGCTATGCATGCAAAAAGCATGGTAAACGATTCTGGGCGTGTCAGAATGGGTGCTAAATACTGTAAAGCAGGGCTATGCACTACAGTTCGCTCGCCGTTCCCGCGCTTTCGAGCACGGACCGAGACTGAATTTGGAAGTAGCACACCTACTTCGTGCAGAAATAGCAAAGCTGCTGTGCAAGGGGGCGATAGAGCCGGTACCTCCTTCTCTGAGTGAGTCAGGCTTTTACAGCCATTACTTCCTCGTGCCCAAGAAGGATGGAGCGCTCAGACCTATATTAGATCTGAGATATTTGAACAAAGCTCTCATGAGACGGCCATTCAAAATGCTCACAACCAGACCAATCCAGCTCGGCTTACTGCGCATGCGCCCGCTTCAGCGCTGGCTGAAAGCGCGAGTGCCTCGCAGAGCGTGGACTGCCGGCGACTTGCGAGTCAGAGTGAATCAGGGCTGCGTTTCAGCCCTGCAGCCCTGGCTGGCGACTGAATGGTACCAACGGGGAGTGACAATGGGAGTCATCTCGCACCGGAAAACAATCTCGACAGACGCCTCCAACCTAGGTTAAATCTGGACCAACAAACATGTGGGGTTTCGTGGGTACTTTGCTTCCTTCAAGAGCTGCTGGACATGGGCAGGTCCCCTTCCACGCTCAAAGTATATGTTGCGGCTATTGCAGCGTTCGCCGAACCGGCGCGCAGCCGCGCATTAGGAAGGAATGAATTCATCATCCGCTTCCTCAGAGGAGCCAGGAGGATGAATCCCCCGCGGCCCCCCTCGGTTCCGATTTGGGATCTTTCTTTGGTCCTAGAGGCCCTGAAAGCTCATCCCTTCGAACCTTTAGGGACTGTGGATC
This sequence comes from Abramis brama, assembly GCF_963993115.1. Classification (NCBI taxonomy): domain Eukaryota; kingdom Metazoa; phylum Chordata; class Actinopteri; order Cypriniformes; family Leuciscidae; genus Abramis; species Abramis brama. The sequence goes on from NC_139982.1 coordinate 34,405,126, forward strand.
TGAAATACCTCACGTTCAAAACCGTTTTTCTGATAGCCCTGTCTTCAGTCAAACGCGTGGGTAACTTACACGCCTTATCAGTTAACGCTGCGTGTCTTGAGTTCGGACCTAATGATTCTAAAGTCATTCTCAAACCGAGACATGGTTATGTCCCCAAAGTGATGGGCACTCCTTTCAGAGCGCAGGTCATTTCTCTCTCATCCCTGCCGGCTTCCGGCAGCGAGGTTGATAGTAACTTCCTCTGCCCTGTCAGGGCACTGAGAAATTATGTCACGTGCTCCGCCGCTTTCAGGCGCTCGGAGAAGCTTTTTGTTTGGAGGGCGCACCAAAGGTCTCGCCGCCTCGAAATACAGTCTGTCCAGATAGATAGTGGACGCTTTGCGGTAGCTTATGCGTCTAAACACCTGCAGTGCCCTTTGGGCATCCGGGCTCATTCCACCAGAGGCATGGCCTCATCGTGGGCTTGGTCCAGCGGGATTTCTATTCATGACATTTGTACGGCGGCAGGCTGGGCCTCCCCATCGACATTTGTTAGGTTTTATAACTTGGAAGTTCCCGCCCTGCAGGCTAAACTTCTATCAGTCTAAGTCATGTGTATGCCCTGCCCAGACTTTTCGTGCGCGGGCTACTTACTCGATTTAGCTCTCCTGGTTGAGCTGCACTATAAAGTCAAGTCAAGTCAAGTCAAGTATATTTGTATAGCGCTTTTCACAATACAGATTGTATCAAAGCAGCTTCACAGTATTAAATTAAAATAATACAACAAGGTTTGTTTCTAGTGGAATTTATTGATTGATAAAATAAAATTAAATATCCCCAACTGAGCAAGCCAAAGGCAACAGTGGCAAGGAACCGAAAAACTCCATCAAGTGACCTAATGGAGAAAAAAAAACCTTGGGAGAACCCGGGCTCAGTCGGGGGCCAGTTCTCCTCTGGCGTTTATGAACTAGAGACCGGAATTAACTGTAAGATTAAAAATATTATACGAATGCCTGGCTGAAGAGATGCGTCTTTAATCTAGTTTTAAACTGGGAGAGTGAGTCCGAGCAACGAACAGTATCAGGAAGACTATTCCAGAGTTTAGGAGCTAAATGTGAAAATGCTCTCCCTCCTTTGGTGGATCTGGATATCCTAGGTATGACCAAAAGCCTTGAATTTAGTGATCTTAAAGAGCGCGATGGATTATAGGGCGATAGAAGATCCGTTAAATAGACTGGAGCTAAGCCGTTTAGGGCTTTATAAGTCAGTAGCAATACCTTGTAGTTAATACGGGACTTTATAGGTAACCAATGCAGTGATGATAAAATCGGTGTTATATGATCATATTTTCTTGATCTAGTAAGAACTCTAGCGGCGGCATTTTGGACTAACTGTAGCTTGTTTATTGAGGATGCAGGACAACCAGCTAATAAAGCATTACAGTAATCTAGTCTCGAGGTCATGAACGCATGAACTAACTTTTCTGCATCAGAAACTGATAGCATATTACGTAGCTTAGCAATGTTTCTAAGGTGGAAAAAGGCTGTTTTTGTAACATATGAAATATGATTTTCAAAAGACAGGTTGCAGTCTAGTATAACACCCAGGTCTTTTACTGTAGAGGATAAAGTAACAGGACACCCTACTATGTTAAAGTTGTATTGTGAGAGGTTCTGTGGGCGGTTTTTTGAACCGATGATTTATACCTCTGTCTTGTCTGGATTTAATAAAAGAAAATTACGCGTCATCCAATCTTTTATATCTTTAACACACTCTGTCAATTTGGATAATTTAGCTTTTTCATCTGGCCGTGATGAAATATAGATTTGAGTGTCATCAGCATAACAATGGAAACTAATTCCATGTTTCCTTATAATATTTCCAAGTGGCAGCATATATATTGAGAATAATAGAGGGCCTAACACAGATCCTTGCGGCACTCCATAGTTTACTGGAGTTATGATCGATTTTTCTCCATTTAAATAGACAAAATGGTAGCGGTCAGATAAATACGATCTGAACCAGCTTAATGCTTGTCCTTGAACACCAGTATAATTTTGTGGTCGATCTAAGAGTATTGTGTGATCTATAGTCTCGAACGCAGCACTTAGATCAAGTAAAACTAGTATTGAGAAACAGCCTTGGTCAGAAGCTAAAAGTAAATCATTTGTGATTTTAACGAGCGCAGTTTCAGTGCTATGATGCGGTCTGAATCCAGACTGAAACTTTTCATAGATGTCATTTTCTTGTAAGAAAGAGCCCAGTTGAGCGGACACAACTTTTTCTAATATTTTAGACATAAAAGGTAGATTTGAAATGGGTCTATAATTTGCTAGATTATGTGGATCTAATTGTGGTTTCTTAATGAGAGGTTTTATAACTGCCAGTTTAAATGTTCTTGGAACATGACCTAAAGATAAAGACGAGTTAATAATATTGAGAAGAGGCTCTTCCACTATAGGTAACACTTCTTTCAGCATGACATATTACAGCAGTACGTAATATGCAAGTTACCATGTAATGGTCAGTAACATCATCACTTTGTGGAATGATATCTATATCGGTTGGATCGGTTCCATATGATATAATTAAATCGAGTGTATGATTAAGACGATGAGTGGGACCAGTGACATTTTGCTTGACCCCAAAGGAGTTTAATAAATCTGTAAACGCAGCCCCTAACGCATCATTTGAATTATATATGTGTATGTTAAAATCTCCAACAATTAATGCTTTATCGAAATTAACTAATAGGTCTGAGAGAAAATCTGCAAACTCTTTTAGGAAATCAGTGTAAGGCCCAGGCGGTCTATATACGGTAGCCAAGGCTAAAGATAATAGGGATGTTTTTCTAGCATCTAAGAGCGTAACATTTAGTACAAGTACTTCAAATGAAATAAACTTATAGCCCGTTTTCTGAGTAACATTAAGAATATCTCTATAGATTGTTGCAACACCGCCGCCACGACCAATCAGACGGGGTTCGTGCTTATAGGAGTATCCTGGAGGAGTAGACTCGTTTAGACCGAAATAATCATTTGGTTTAAGCCAGGTTTCAGTAAGCCAAAGTACATCGAAGCTATTATCTGTGACTATTTCATTTACAATAACTGCCTTAGGTGTGAGTGATCTAATGTTTAGAAGACCTAGCTTTAGAAATTGTTTTTGTTTACTAATAGCAACATTTTCTGTTTTAATAACAATTAGATTTTTCCTAGATCCTGCAGTAGATTTATTATTTGATCTCACTAAACGAGGAATAGACACAGTTTCTATGCAATGTTCTACACTAGTATTTATATCACTTAAGTTGGTGCAGCAGAGACTGTAATTTGGACTTTTGGTTACTAGTCAAAAGGTATTTAACATTTTGGAGATGTTATCTGACAGAAGATCCGATCCGAATCTGCTTGGGTGTAAGCCATCAGCACGGTAAAGCCTAGGACGTTCCCAAAACAGATTCCAATTATTTACAAAGAGCAGTTTCTGCTCATTGCACCATGATATTAACCATTCATTTAGCGCGAATAATCTACTAAACTTGTCATGCCCTTGTCGGTATGTGGGAAGCGGTCCTGACACAATGATCGTTATATCAGGCGATGTGCTGCGTACAGTCTCGATCAGGTTCCTGAAGTCTTTCTTTTGAACATCCGTCTGCCGCAGCCTGATATCGTTTACTCCCGCGTGCAACACGACGGCTCCGACACGCACGTCACCGTTCAAGATCTCGGGTACCCGCGCAGCGATATCGAAAACACGAGCACCAGGAAAGCAGTGACTACGCACCTTACTTTTGCCTAGACTGCACCGCGTGCAGCTCAAATGTGTCCTCACCTGCACCAATAGGTAGACAACATACATCTGATATATTCGCCATTTTAACAGATGGACAGTAAGTTAGCAATGGCGCTACCAGTGATGCTATCAATATTAATACTAATTTATGACTGAAGTCTTGGATATAATCCGTCTTTTTAGTGGTACGGGTGTAGAGTAGACGCACGATAGGCGAGAATAGGCGTGTCCTTTCGACACCCCTTACTCTTTGTTGCCGGAGGCTCTGGATCCTTTCGCGTCCGCGATGCAGTTACAGTAATTCGACAGGTAATACAGTGTGGCTAATTTGTTTGTTACCTATTCACCTTATTCCGCCCCGCCCACTTTTAATACTTCGCGCTTCCGCATTTTGTCATCCGACTTCCGTTAAACTGACACGGCACATCCGGTAGCTATTTCAGTCGTTAGAAGATTGTTTATAGTTAGCCAAAACTTTATCAAAATGACAAATAACGTTAATACCGTAAATGTTTTAAATTGGGAGCACGGAGAAAACTTCGTACGACTATCAGTTCGTCTCACATTGTCTCATCCATCGTCATTGTTAACGTGGCCAGAGGTAACGTTAACCTATGGGAATATTTAACTACGTCCTCCTGTCAGAAGGAGTTGATGGAGCAGCAATAAAAAAATATTTGTAAATAATAAGGAATTAGAATATTTAGGGTTAAGGATAGGAGATTAGGTAATTGGTTATATGAACGATTAAATAAGTTGTATAAAATCAGTTGTAAGAAGTGTTTGATGTTTTTAGGAAGCTAGAGACACCTTCTACTGACCTTCATGTAGAAACATTTCACCATTTAAATTTCATAAGTAATAAACCAAGATGGTATTCATTTGCAAACTTGACGTGACTTATTCCTTCTAACTAGAAGACTTAATTCATTTAAGTTTTAAGGGGAATCTACAGAGCTCACATTATATTGTTTTATAATAAATGACTGACAGGTAAAATCTGGTCACATTGTAAAGGTTTATAAAAAAAAACTTCATAACAGGTAACATCTGGTCACATTGTAAAGGTTTATAAAAATAACGATTCATAACAGGTAACATCTGGGCACATTGTAAAGGTTTATAAAAATAACTACATTCACAACAGGTAACATCTGTTTTACAAGATTCACAAGGAGGACAAGTTTCACCTTCCTTTCATAGAGGAGATCGGTAATGGTGAAGCCTCTGTCTGCCATTACTTCATTGCCTGGACGAAGTTAAGTTATTGAAGAAAAATGCGATTACTCATTAAACAATGCGATATTCGATATGCGATACGATAATGCTTAAAGTATATAAAATTAACTTAAATTAGATTTAAAATTATATAACCTACATATGTGTTTCACATTCTTTTTGTAACAAGAAAACATCCCTTCAACTTGTGAAAGTGAACATCAGTATTTTACTGTATATAAGAAGTGTTATTTTAACATCAGTGTAAACCACGGGGTTCAGGTTATCCTACATTAGGTCTATTTAACAACAGAAACTGAATAATCAAATGTAAAAGTAAAACACTGCATAGTATTTCACTGTATGAATTATATAAACTGATTAAAGCTTATTAAAGCAAAAAAAAAAATGCATATTGGAATATATATACATTTGCGATATTTTGATATATTGTGCTCTACATGTTGTGTTTGGAAACTGCTCTCTGAAACACTTCTCCTCCATGATGTCAAGCCAACACGAATTCACCTTGCTTACAATGGACTGAGAAACACCAAACCTTTCAGCAAGATCACCCTGCAATAAATTAAAGGGTTAGTTCACCCAAAAATGAAAATTATGTCAGTAATTACTCACCCTCATGTTGTTCCAGCCCCGTAAGACCTTCGTTCATCTTCGGAACACAAATTGAGAAAAATAATAAAATGGAGGAGTGAGAATGGAGGACAGCTCTCAGTTTAATCAAAAATATCTTCATTTGTGTTCCGAAGATGAACGAAGGTCTTACGGGGTTGGAACAACATGAGGGTGAGTAATTACTGACATAATTTTCATTTTTGGGTGAACTATCCCTTTAAGACGCAGCTTCATCAGAGTCATCAGGAGCTGATACCAAGTGTGTAGCTGAAAGCTGCTGGTGTGTGAACTGGGAAGGTGCTCAGCAACTGAGTGGAATGCATCAATGTCGACCCTGTGTAGAGCTGACAAAGGTGGTCGTTTCTCAGCAGAGTTATGTACTATGGCGCTGGCTCAATGCATTGTGTGACCATTTCAGATGTAGGTGGCTTCAGGTTGAGTTGAGATATTGGAGTGCAGTTGTGGTCAGAGACAGATGGATCCTCCCATTGTGTGTCTGCATCACAGGTCTGGGGCATGTGGCTGTGATCATCCTCACAGTTGTCCACTGCAACACTGACTCTCATTGATGATCTATGGAAATAATAGAACCATAAACATTTTTACATTAGTACTTAAAATAGATCATGAGAATTAATTCATTTATGATGGCACTCATACTTAGAACAGTGTGAAAAAGAGAGATGCATTAAAAACGAGACAGTATACACACAATCTCTTAACTCTACGTAGGTCAATATCAATATCTGAGTGAGAGATGAAGCTAGCTGGCCTCCTTACAGGAATAATGTGAGCTATTGTAAGACTGTAATGTACCATAATATATTGTACTATCGTGAATATTCATCCATTCTTTATTTCAGACCCTTAGGTCCATCACAAAGTAAACGAAATATAAGAAATATGACATATAGGTGGCCAATGGTAATCATGCGAGATTCGTTGTATTTTGTGAACGGCTCGTTACTAATCTTAAATGTATTCATAGAACGGACTTCATCTAACGTTAGGCTAAAAAGTACATAGATAGGTAAGTTAGGAAACAACAGTTAGGTAAGTTAGCTTACCTGAATCTGACAACCTGTTCAGCACCCGGCGGGACTTCTTTACCAGAACATCGTAGCCGAGCCTTTACTCGGGGTAAGGGTGTTCGTTCGTCAGTCTGCTCCCCGTCCATAAAATGGTATGAACACACAGCGCTTGGGTGAGCACTTCAAGTTTAGCGCCTTCCGCCATTGCCTCAGGTGCTCCTCGTGTAAATCGTAAAGCACACCACAACACTCCGATCGCTTTAGCCTACATTGTGTTCGTAACACCGTTGGTTAAATTGTTCTATCCTCTTAATCCAATTGTTATGTCAGCCCCTAACTGAGCATATAATACTTTACATATTTTACCGTTACAACTATAGAATTATGCTAGAAACTAGCGTAGGTCCTTTCAGCCGGAAGTTGAAGTCCCGCTCAGCCGGAAGTAAGATGACAAAATGAGCGTAATGGCGCCGCCCTTGTTGTCATGGAAAATAAGGTGAATAGGCCTCGTTTGTGTTAGGATGGGCATTACAGTGTGCAGTGTCTTTTTGCAGTGTCTCCCTGTCACAAACCTGATCCTTCCTGTAGTGTAACGGAACCGGGTTGAGTTTTGCTGCTGGTAGGTTGGTCAAATCTTTCTCCTCTTTGGATATTTGTTTTGACTGAGTGTTTAAGTAATCGGCTGTTTTATTGTAGGCTCCGTGTAGCTGTACTATCAGCACTAGTTGGTGTATTGGTGTGAAGCTCCCTGACGGGTATGCAGTGGCGGTTCTAGGATTTTTCTGTAACGGGCCATTAAGGGGCCACATGTAACATGTGACATGTTACATTCAGGGGCCAAAATACAGGGTACATTCAAGCACACAAAATAATTTATTCAGTACGGTGCAAATACATTTCAGCAGTCATTCCTTTTTCAAATGCTCTAATAAAAAATTGTGAGCCAGTAAAGATCTTAATGATTTTTTTTTTTCATTTATTTATACTGTGCAAAAAGGACACAATGCACTTCTTTCTGAATTCCACCTTTTCAGTTTCATAATCATGTCGTCGCTTATTAACAGTAAATTATTGTTAATTGTTTGGGGGTGGAATTGCATCTGTGATCGTTATGAAGAATTCTCCGGTTGCTCTTCTCGTCGACGATTGATGGGTGGGAATCTCTATAGGCACCTCAAGATTCGATTCGATTACGATTCAGAGGGTAACGATTATCGATTATTAACGATTTTTTTTTTTTTTTTACTACTTGGTACTTTTAAAGCAAAGTATTTATGATGACCCATAACAAACTTACTTCCAATACTTCCTATATTAATTTTATTAATAAAACAAATAGAAGTGATTTGGCAAGTCAACTGTAAGGTTACATTTGTCAGCATATGTCCCAACATTACAAAGAACCAACAGGAAAATAAATGTGTGCCTGTACTAGCAGCGTAACTTACTTGTAGTAAATTAATACAAACTTCAGCATATTCCGAATCTCTAGCAATTAATAATAGACTTCTAACCAACATCCTCCTGTTATTTCCAATGAGCAATATAATCCTTCAGACAAAAAACATTTTGCTGTAGCAAATTCACAGTTTTCGTTAAAAAATATAGAATTATGTACCAGCAGCTCTCATACTAACATAATGCTTGTGGACTTACATATATTCTGAATAATTAGTAGCCTAACATACAAAGCCGCTCTTATTCACAACTAAATAATAAAGAGTTATGACTTGAAATGTTTGCTGTATACCACAATCAAAAACAGCTTATACAAAAAAAGTGAATGAACATCTGCACAGTCAAAATGTAACTTTTTGTGACTGGCATTGCACATATTGCAGGGCAGTATAACGTCGTAGCCTGCGTATAACAGATCGGTTTAAAGCATATTGATGTGAAAACTAAACAATACAGAAAGCAGCTCTCATACAAAAAATACTAAATAGGTCACAATGAAATTGCCAATTTTCCATACGTTAGCTTTCAACGAAGAGGGTGCCGTTCGTACGGAGCCCCCCTAGTCCCACTTTGCCAAAAAAAAATTATTATAACTATCTTGTGGCCTCAAGATAGTAACTCGTGGCCTCAAGATAGTAACTCGTGGCCTCAAGATAGTAACTCGTGGCCTCAAGATACTAACTCGTGGCCTCAAGATACTAACTCGTGGCCTCAAGATACTAACTCGTAGCCACGAGAAAGTGAGTTTTTTCAAGGAACGTTCCTTTTAATGTTTCCATGGCGACGCGTCACGCGATACACCGCAGCCACAATAATACTGTATGACAGATGTGTCGCTTTTATTTCGCTTTTCCTTTTTTATTCAAAATATTCACAAACTTGCTTACCATGTCATCAACTAGCCCCTGAGAGTACGGCGCCACATTTAGAATGTTCAGTGCTGCCAAATCCAAATGTGCTTTCGCGCATTGGCTGGCGCTGAGCCAGAGTCGGACGCGTTCAGCGCTGTCATCACAACTAAGCAGTTTTTTCAACTTCATGATGTTTATTTTTGGTTTCAGATATTTAAATACACATAAGCACGAGTAAAACAATACATTTGGAGTTTGTAAAACACACTGATGTCTGTCTGTGGAAGCAGCAATAACAATCTATTCAAAGATAATTTGCCGACATGTGTTATTCATATTAGACAAACATAGTGCAAGACAAGGAACTATAAAGTTTACTCTATTCTTCTCAGTTCACCGGCCACTTTCTAAAGTCTTTCTTGCATTTATTTCGGGAGAAACTGATGAATTTACGTGCTGTAAATCCGACTGACAGGACAACATTGCAGCGCCCATCTCATGTTATTATAGATCAAGATTATTTATTAAAAGCCAGAGTCGGACGCGTTCAGCGCTGTCATCACTACTAAGCAGTTTTTCAACTTCATAATGTTTATTTTTGGTTTCAGATATTTAAATACACATAAGCACGAGTAAAACAATACATTTGGAGTTTGTAAAACACACTGATGTCTGTGGAAGCAGCAATAACAATCTATTCAAAGATAATTTGCCGACATGTGTTATTCATATTAGACAAACATAGTGCAAGACAAGGAACTATAAAGTTTACTCTATTCTTCTCAGTTCACCGGCCACTTTCTTGCATTTATTTCGGGAGAAACTGATGAATTCACGTGCTGTAAATCCGACGGACAACATTGCAGCGCCCATCATGTTATTATAGATCAAGATTATTTATAAAGGTTTTTAAACGACTAAACACACTCACTTACACGTATGTGAGAATCGAAATATCAGATAGGCTAGTTGATGACATGGTAAGCAAGTTTGTGAATATTTTGAATAAAAAAGGAAAAGCGAAATAAAAGCGACACATCTGTCATACAGTATTATTGTGGCTGCGGTCAATCGCGTGACGCGTCGCCATGGAAACATAAACATGGAAACGTTCGCCTTGAAAAAACTCACTTTCTCGTGGCCACGAGTTAGTATCTTGAGGCCACGAGTTACTATCTTGAGGCCACGAGATATACTATCTTGAGGCCACGAGATATACTATCTTGAGGCCACGAGTTACTATCTTGAGGCCACAAGTTAGTATCTTGAGGCCACGAGTTAGTATCTTGAGGCCACGAGTTAGTATCTTGAGGCCACGAGTTAGTATCTTGAGGCCACGAGATACTATCTTGAGGCCACGAGTTACTATCTTGAGGCCACAAGATAGTTATAATAATTTTTTTTGCCAAAGTGGGACTAGGGGGGCTCCGTACGTTCGAATTTGGCGCTCAGCCATCATGAGTCTGTTATGTGCGCGTCTCTGTTATGTGCGCGCCACAGACTGTCCGCGCACTGCACGTCGTCCACTTATAGTTCCGCCTTTTGCTTTCCGTCAATATTACGTTATTAGGAAATATATATATATATATTTAGAAAATCGATTTTTGACATTTGTGAATCGATTCAGAATCGTCCACGTCCGCATCGCGATGCATTGAAGAATCGATTTTTCCCCCACCCCTAGGAAGGGGGGCCAATCAGGGGCCAATCAGATTTCAGCAGGGGCCAGGGCCCCTGTGGCCCCGCCTCTAGAACCGCCCCTGCAGGTATGTATGTAGTTGCGTGTGTCATCGCGTGTATATTTTGTTTAATCATAAACCGTTACTGAATTTGGTTTGTTTGTGTACGTCAGGATTGTAAACCGCTTCGCTTGCGCTGGTATCTGCACTAGCCCTTCCCTTCCCCTCCCCTCCCCTCCCCTCCCGCCCGCCCGCCCGCCACGCTGCTGCTGCTGCTGCTTTGTCTCAACCGATTTCTGTTTTAACTATAGACTGTTCAACGGGTTGTAGCTACATGTACTCCAGGCTTTGAACGCCTCTACGTGCCTTTCAGCGTCAGAATCCGTTGCCCAACTGGGTGTCTGGCAGGGCTGTATTTGAGTGATTGTGACACGGACGATAGCTTTGCCTTTCTTTGACTCGCCCGTGCTTATTAATATGTGTGTGGAGATTGGTGTTTATGTTTATGGGTTTATTTGTTAAATTATGATTGTGATTTTTGGTTAATTTATATTTCTTTTGTTTAAGTTTTGGATAAAAAGACTTTCATTTCTTTTGAAACTTTGATCTGTTGTTAATTTTTGGTTATTTTTGTTAGGCTCTAGGCAGCTATTTAGTCACTTTTGCTGCCTAGATTTGCCTTAGATTGAAGTTGTTTTTCATTTATTTTTGGTTTATTGATTGATTTCTGAATTTTCTGTTCCCACAGTTGCTGAGTGCCGAAGGTGGTGTTGTCTCCCCCTGTGTGCTGTGTGTTCCCTCTTCTGTTTATTTTGAGTTTCTTTTTTTACCACTGTGTGTGTGTGAGTTCACGTGTGATTGGGGAATCCTTCCTTGAGATCCCACACCCCTTGACCCTGTCCCTCCACTGGTAAGGCCTCAGCACTCATTTCCCCTATTTTAGTGAGTATGGTACTTTATACTTGATGTTTTTTTAGTAATTGTATAAATAAAATCATTGTCTTTTAACGGAACTACGTCTCTGACTTCGTGCATAAGTCGAACCTGTGTGCTTTCTGTATTTTGGTGGTTTAACTATCGAACTAGTCAAATTCTATTCTCGGGGTGAAATTCCCCGGGTGGCGTAGCCGGTGTCTTCCTTGAGTCTGGGCGTTGAGCGGTCAAAAAGGTGCTCCACGCCAAAAAGAAAAGTCCCACTCGCCACACATACAACCAGGATAATTTACTCTCCCTCATGTTGTTTCAAACCTATGTGAGTTTCTTTCTTCTGTTGAACACAGATGAAGATATTTTGAAGAATGTCGGTAACCAGAGAATTGATGTTAGCCACTGACTTCCATAGTATTTCGGCAATTGCGTTGTTGGAATCACTTCAGGAATCTGAGGACCAGTCGGTTGAAGGTAAATATCACATCTAACAGTTATATGATATCGTCTTAACCCTTGTATGGTGTTCGGGTCTGTAGAACCCGTTTTCATTTTTTTAGCAAAAGAAAAATTATACAATACATTTTTTTTTCAACCTCAGACTCATTGGCCTTGGCTCATTTTCTGTGAAGAACATATATCAGAACACATTTTGCAATGACCACACACTGTACCCCAAAATGCAGCAGGTCCCCCAGACCCACGAACACTGGCTGAATAACAAAAATATGAACACCACACAAGGGTTAAACTCGTTGCAGTGATAAAACAAACTAACTTTTTTCAATGTGTTTTTACAGATGAAATGAATGGCCCCAATGATTTGCAGCCAACTGAGACCAGCGTGTTTTCCCCTGCAATCACTAGTAGCCCTCGTCCCATGTCTCCCGCTGAAACGCACACACGCCAAGGTATAAAACAACGTTGTCTGTTGATAAATTATACTTCAAAACTGACCTAATTGTAATCCTAATGGTTTTGGGTCATTGTGTTATTTTTATATTATATTATTTGTGTTATTGCAAACTTAAATGGTGCATGATGGCCCAACACAAGTTTAAAATGTAAGATTTTTTTAGTGAAAACACTTAAAATAAGTGTTTTATGGTTTTATTGTTTCAGGGTGGGCTTGTGTTTTTATTGTCATGTGTTTCTTCACTTAGGAAAGAGGAAAAGGGATTGTGACTTCCTTGATGCGCTGAGGGACATGGAAGATGCTAACCGGGCCGCCCTGCAGCTTGAAGCTTTCATTGACTCATTGCCTTCGCGGAACACCTAGACTATAGTTTGATTGAATCCATACGACGAGGATGGCAGGCCACGGTTAACTATCATTTGAGTGGCGTTTTAGAGTTGTATGCCGTTTTCTATTGACAGTGGACAGTGGTGATCAGTTTGCCTCTACTTCTGCGGATCATGGCCGAGACTCCTTCTATAATGACATACCTTTAATAGCCTAACGTTACTCTTCCTTTTCTAGATGGAGAGGTGAGAGACTTTTTCCTTTTCATTTCTATGAGACCATTTTATTATTTTGTTCCCTTTGCGAGTCGGCGCGGACGACTGCGGCGTAGTACAAATAGTTTTACACAATGTTACTGGATTACTTATGTGTGTGTGTGTGTGTATGTGTGTTTGTGTATGCTCGTGTGTTTGGTTGCTCCGAATGTATTTGCGACTTTCACCGTGTATCCCAGAAAACTCCATGATCAAACTTTACTGGGTATATTATGAGTTTTGATGATTTTAATATCGTTGGAGATTCTCAGTTTCTCATTGATATGGGTGGAAATACTACTTGTAATGTTTTTGACCCCGATGACCTAAAACCATTAAATGATATATATAATTATTCACTGTTACATTTAAATATCAGAAGCCTAAACAAACATCACTATGATTTAGTTTCCCTACTATCTGATTCAAGTTGTCACTTTGATGTAATTGGGTGTAGTGAAACCTGGCTTAATGAATTTTCAAATGTAGAGTTACTGAATCTGGATGGATACAATCTATATATTAAGAACAGACCAAATAGAACAGGTGGAGGGGTTTGCCTTTATGTTAAGAGTACTCTTCAGGTAAAAAAAATTGATTTTTTCTTAGAGGATGATTTTTGTGAGTCTTTATTCATTGAGATTAACAGTTGTGATAAAACATTTATTGTCGGTGTACTTTATCGTCCACCCGACTCTGCTCTTAACACATTTTTTTCTAAACTGGAGGATCTACTTCATAAACTGATTAATCAAAAAAAAGATTGTATACTTCTTGGGGATTATAACATTGATATTTTTAATGAAGATGGGGCAAAACATAACTTCATGAACACACTGCATTCCTCCTCGTTTTTCCCCACCATAAATAGATTTACCAGAGTTACATCTACATCAAAGACAATTATTGACAATATCATTACTAATATTCAAAATACTAAGCTGGTGACTGGGATCGTGCAGTCAGATATCACTGATCATTTTCCCATTGTAATTTTTTTTGGTTCTGGAAAATTAGTCTCTCCTCCACTTACTAAAATTAAAAATAAAATCATTAATGAGAGATCCTTACAGCATTTGACTGCTAACTTACAGGTCAAGTCGTGGGCCTCTGTCTATGACAGTAGGACTCCGGATGCTGCATATGACAGTCTGATAAAGATCATTCAAGATTCCATTAAGGACACAATCCCTGAGAATACTGTCAAATGTTGCACTACTCTCCAGAACCCTTGGATTACAAGGGGAATTTTTAAAATCTATTAAATGTAAAAGTAGGCTTTATAAATTGTATATAAAAAATCCTTCTAGCTTAAATAAAGATAAATATATTACCTATAAAAATAAATTAACACAGATTATAAGAAAGACTAAAAGAAATCATTACACAGAACTTTTAAAAGCTTCACAAGGGGACAGTAGGAGGTCATGGAATGTGTTAAATGAAGTTCTCAATAGGAGATATAAACAGACTACTCTACCTGACCTGGTTGATCCTAAAGATGATCTGGCACTGAGTTTTAATAATCATTTTGCCTCAATGGGTGTAAATCAACTTTTTTTAACAAAAAAAAAAACTTTAAGCATTTTCTCTCTGGAAATTACATTCATTCATTTTTCATGAGACCAACAGACAGTACTGAACTCCTCAAGATCATTCTTGACTTAAGGAGCTCAAACTCTACTGGTGCAGATGGAATATCTAGCAAGATTATGAAGGCCATTGCGAACATCATTGTAGAGCCAATGGCTCATTGTATTAACCTTTCTTTATCTACTGGTAATGTACCTAAAATGACAAAAATCGCTAAGATAATTCCAATTTATAAATCGGGCGACCGAAATGATATGAACAATTACCGGCCAATATCAATTCTACCCACTTTCTCTAAAGTTTTTGAGAAGGTAGTATATAATAGATTAAGTGGCTATCTTGACAAATTTGATATTTTAGTTCCGTCTCAATACGGTTTCAGAAAAAAGAGTACAACTTGTATGGCGATACTTGACCTTATTGAGCAAATTAATGACTGTATTGAAGAGGGAAAATGTGGTGTTGGCATTTTCTTGGACCTATCAAAAGCATTTGATACCATTGATTTCGATATATTATTGCACAAACTGTATCACTATGGTATCAGAGGTTTAGCACTTGAATGGTTCAGAAGTTATCTATAAGAAAACAGTATGTCTATGTCAATGATTGTAACTCTTCCTGTAGGCCTATAAACGTTGGGGTCCCCCAGGGCTCTTTCTTGGGGCTACTCTTATTTATCTTATATATAAATGACTTTGTAAATTCATCTAAAATATTCCATAAAATCATCACATAGTAATCCAATTATTCTTCAAAATATAGTAAACTTAGAACTAATTAAAGTTGACACTTGGTTTAAATGCAATAAACTGTCATTAAATATTAGCAAAACTAACTACATAGTATTCAAATCAACCAATAATTTTCTTTTTAAAAACACTGATCTCTGCCTGATTAAAATAAATGAACAATTGATAAAAAGAGTGTTTTCCACTAAATTTCTGGGGGTCCTCATTGACGAATCTCTTACTTTTAAATGTCATATTGATCATCTTGTTACCAAACTTTCAAAGTATGTTGGCTTGTTTTATGAGATCAGACATGTTCTCCCTCTGTCAGCTCTTCTTGTGTTGTATAAAACTTTGTTTGAACCACATCTTAATTATTGTAATGTGATATGGTGCAACACCTACACAAGTCATCTTAAAAAACTTATATCATTACAAAAGAAAGCCATACGGGCTCTTTCCTGGTCAGAGATAAATTCTTCTTCATACCATCTATTTTATCGATTTGATTTATTAAGAGTAGTTGAGCTAAATAAATATCATAATGCTTGCCTTATCTTTCAAACTGTTAATAATCTGAACTCTAGATTAAATAGTCTTATTCCTATCTACAGCCCCCAGCACACATACCAAACGAGAACTAAATCACTAACATATGGTAAATATCGCCGATATTTGTGCACTATGAGTGTTGCATGTAGGGGGCCCCAGATTTGGAACGGGATCAATGATGACATTAAGGTGTTGCCCTCTATCTCCAACTTTAAAAAACAACTAAAAAATTATTATTTATCAACTTATATTTAATATATAACTGCTTTCTCATGGACTACTGCACTGTAAAAAATGTTACTGCTATTTACTTAAAAAATATGCTAAAATTATGGTAACAATATTACACATACTATTTTTGAGTAGTTAAAGCTTGATTTCATTCATGGAATCTACCTGAATAAATCATGTAAAATGACCTCATTTATTAGACATAATGAATTCCATTTTTTTTAGTGAAATGTGCTTTTTTATTTTAAGTATTTTTTATTCTCAAAATTGTGTGAAGTCAAGTGAATGGATATGACCTGTTTATATTTAACTATTAGATATATTGTTTTATAATAAGACTGTATGCTGCTAGGACAGCACAGAATCAATATTGTTACTGCACTATCATTAGCAGTGTTATTGCTACATGTATAAAACAACATGCTTCAGAATATTTAAAATTGCAGTTATTCACAACCTAACCATAAGCCCTACTCTTCTGCACAATGGTAACGATCAAAACTTTAACATAATAGAAACTCTTTCAAATGTCAAACATACCTGAACATTAAACATTAACAGATGTTTCCCTTTACTCAAATACACATGAAATAACACTTTATTTCAAGATTTACTCTCCCTTTCCAGCCATGTGCAAAGCATGCTGGGAACAAACAATGGTGTCTCTAAATAAAACCGCATAAATGATCTAATTCTCTTAAAATAAATAGGTAGCCCCTTTTCCTTAATTTTATGAGGTTTATCAGTTCCTCAATTCAAGCCTTAAAATTGTGTAAGTTTCCTTAAAAAAAATAGGAAAATGCATCTCTTGGTGTTATTAGTGAAATGTTCTCAATATTTTCAACAAAAACTGAACCACAATTTTCTTAATAAAATATACATAATATTTTTAATGATCACCTCAATTTTTTTAATGAAAATTACAAGACTCATGATTCATTTTTTACAGTGTGGGATGTATGAGCATGAATGTATGTGTATGTACTGTATATATGTCCTTGTGCGTTTTTCTTGTGTGCTCTGTTATCATCGTCTGGTACCAGGTGGTGATCATATACCTTTACCGTACTACTTCTCTCTTGTAAAATTACGGGCACCCACCCATAAGCTTCTCTAGCTTCTTTGGGGGACCCATTCACTATACCTATTTGATTTTGTTCCAATGACTGCATTATTATACTTTTGGTATTTTGTGAATAAATAAAAAAGAAAAAAATGAAATGGACAAGAACAGCGTGACAAATACATGCAGCTGTTACTTGAGAGCCAGGCTGAGGAAAGAGAGATGAGGAGGCAGGAGTTGGCATTCCTGCAGTTGGAAGCTGAAGAAAGCAGGCGGCAGCAGAGGGACTTTCAGGCTGGGTTTCTGTCTGTTCTTGGTCAGTTTGCCCAGTCATTCAAAAAGTAGCCACAATGCCCAGCCACCTGATTTAACACAAGTTTGCACTTTCTCTTGAGTTTGCACTTGAAATTGCACATTAACAATTATTAGCATTTATAATCTGTATATATTGTTTGCATTCCTGCAAAGGGACTTTTAGGCCGGGTTTCTGTTCTTGGAGTTTGTCCAGTTGTTCTAAATACATTTGTATTTGTTTTTCTTTGCACATTATTTTACTGTTTATTATACTATTTATGTTGTAAGTAGTACTTACCTATAATATCATGAAAAAGTTAATTTATTTCAGTAATTCAACTTAAAATGTGAAACTAATATATAGACTCATTACATGCAAAGTGAGATATTTCAAACCTTTATTTGTCATAATTTTGATGATTATGATTATGGCGCTATGAAAACCTTTTCACAATATTCTAATTTTAAATTTGGGTTTCATAAGCTGTAAGCCATAATCATCAAAATTATGACAAATAAAGGTTTGAAATATCTCACTTTGCATGTAATGAGAAGGGGCAACATTCTCATGTGAAAAATGAAGCCTACCCGGAAGTGCGAAAAACTGCAATACATTGAAAATCCGCTAGGGAAGGTCCCAAAAGTGAGCAAATGTCCATAGCCCCCATGTTAAAATGCCCGTTTTCACAGCATAAATTCATGTTTTTACAGGTTGGTCCCATGGACTTTTATTGTATTTTTCGATAGGTTCCGAGTGCCTGACAACTGTGAGGGGGTGAATTTTTTTTCTGACACGTTAGTTTAGATCGTATTTAGATATAAAACGTATGACAAATAAGGGCGTGGTTAACTTTGATTGACAGCTTGATTGACAGCTTAGGCAAGAAGAATGACAACATAAGAAGCGCCATTTTTTAACACAGTTGAAATATAATACTACTGTTTCTGTATCATGAAATGTAGTTTTAAGAGTTTTTCAGGCGAGAATGTAGTTGTTTAAAGCTCAAATCTGTGGTTTATTTAAAGATTTATGAAAATTTTATCCAGTTGTTGTGAGATCCAGCGATGACCGGGCGCTCGGCGTTCACGTACCCCGCCTGGAGCAACCTTTCCTCGGCTAGTCGTTCGCCGCTGACCCTGCGTCTCTGTGGTTAAACATGAGATATAATTCGTCTTGTGTATATCTAACGGGCGATTTTTGGTCTCGTGAATCTATCATTTGTTCCCTGGGCAATCGTTTTGGCTGAGGGGAAGTTTCATAACTTTATAAGGCAAGCTATTTACCTTTACCGATGTATGGTTAGACTAGAGCGCTGACTTTGTGTGTTTGACTGAATTGTTTGCTTTATTTGTATAGCTTCTTATACCTTTTACTTATACTTTTATAATGGCTAATATTGATAAAACTGAAATTTAACAAAAAGAGACTGGGTTGAGGTTTGTCATTTTAAATTTTAATACAACGAAGATGATCTAATTTTGTTTACTGCAAAATCTGTTGTTTAGTACAAATGCACATAATATTGCCTGGACCATATTAAAATGTTTAATTTTTTATATTATATTTAAAACGAAAAGAGGCAGGTTTGTGTTTTATATTTTGTTTTTTCATAAATAGGCAAACGTTATGTGCAGATGAATATAATTGTTACGTCCCTGCGTGGTTGCGCGTGCCTGTGTGAATTCAACTGAATTATGAGATGTAATATATTACATTTTTATTAACACAAAACTACAAGCAAAATGCACATCGTTTTAGGACATTTATAGAGCTTTTTAAAATACACAACAATACAAAGCAGCTTTAAACAAACATACTCTAGTATGTATTTACTTTCCTAAACACTTTTGTGATAGTCCTCTGGCTATACATTGTGGAGATTTAAAAACAATTAATGTTGAGTTAGCTGTGTTAAAATATTTAATGAACTGTAAGGTTAAAGTTTTTTGAGAGCTAATGAGACACAAATAGATGCAGTGTCTTTTGCTGTATGTAAAGTCAGATCTTTAGTTTGAAGTAAATTCATGTTGTATGTGCAGTCAATTCTTTGTGGAACCATCCTAAGGCCTAGATGATGCAGTCAGTCAGTTTCCCCTTTAGATGGTGCGGTCGTGACCTGGTAGGTGAGGAGGCTGGACTAGGTGTCATGGACTGACTTGAGGAACTCTGCAAAAACACACAAACAACACGTCACATGCAACTGTACACTTGCAGTCCTTAGTGCTATGGAACATCACTCACTGTTTTTGCTTTGATATGCAAACTCAAAGGTGCAACGCAGCTTCAGACGTAGTTAGCTCGTTGAACCTGGGTGCCATGGATGGACTGGCTTGAGGAACTCTGCAAAAACACACAAACAACACGTCACATGCAACTGCCCCCTGTAATTTGGGGCCCCTGGGACCTTTCTATAAAACTCCTACTAGCCAATTAATGTTAGAGGCTGAAAATGTTAGTTTTAGGGTTAGGGTTAGTGAATATTTTTGCCTTCGCTCTACAGACCGGCGCTTTCGGTATGTCGATCGGGGCGGGCCCAGGGGTCACCGTGCCAAATTTTCTATAAAACTCCCACCCACCCATTAAATGAATGCATTTGCCACAGTGGTTTCGCGAACACCGCTTGGAAAGGGCCGATCGACTAGGGGGAGACATTTTCCATCTTGCCACGGCCCCCTGGAGCGGGCGGAAAAGTTTGGTGTTTAAAAAAGTTTCATTCTCGTTAATTAAACCACCCCTACTGTACTAAGCACACTCGACTGAACACATCACACTCATTTTCAAGTCATTTTAGTGCTTGATGTGCATAAAAAATGCAGTGTCCGTGAAACCATTATTTTGCATCCTCTGAATAGGTTGGATCTGGGACATTTATGTGTTTTTGCTCTCCCGTCATGTGTGATATCAATTCTCGTTAATTAAACCACCCCCACTGTACTAAGCACGCTCAACTGAACACATCACACTAATTTTCAAGTCATTTCAGTGTTTAATTTGCATAAAAATGAGTGTCCTCGAAACCACTATTTGGCGGCAAAATAGATGCTTCGCGGACACGGTGGTTTTTAAGCTCAGCTTTCAAAATATTTTGATGAAACCTGTTTATCAGCACTCAGCGGGCTCCCCTGAGTCCGTAGCACCAAGTGTCATCCCAAAATTCCACTGTCCGTGAAACCACTATTTTGCACAGTGTAACAAATGCTACCTGGGATCTCCATATCTCAGCTCTGGAAGGCTCTAGAGCCTCCAATCTTGCACTCCTGTCTGCGCATCAGCACCCTCTATCCGAATCCAAGGTTTCAAGAAGATCCAAGAAACTTTATTTTTCGACCCAAAAAAAACGACAGGGAACACAGCCTTATAGTTTTTTTGGGTCGAAAAATAAAGTTTCTCGGATCTTCTTGAAACCTTGGATTCTGATAGAGGGCGATGAGGCGTAGAGATGAGTGCAAGTCCTGGCTCTCTACACCTCTCCTGAGCTGAGATATGGAGATCCCTTTTTAAATATGTACAAATAACTTTTTAACGTATGCTTTTCTGGTAACAGGGCTGACACAATGAGCGTGTCCCTGTCTTTCAGATATTACATGAACTCAAAGAAAAGATCAGGGTTCACCAATCTCGGTCCTGGAGGGCCGCTGTCCTGCAGAGTTTAGCTCCAACCATCTGAGATAAACTGATTTGAGAGCTTTAGAGGAACTCCAACCATCTCCAACACACCTGTTTGAAAGTTTCTAGTATGCCTAGTGAGACCTTGATTAGCTGGTTCAGGTGTGTTTAATTGGGGTTGGAGCTAAACTCTGCAGGACAGCGGCCCTCCAGGACCGAGATTGGTGAACCCTGCATTAGATATTGCTTGATGCTGCAATATTTTTTTTTACCTACAAGAGTCTCCTAGGATAGAAGGAATGGGTGGATATTCCGGAGCAACTTGGCATTTCTGACTGACCATTTGCCATCTTGGTTTGGAGGGGGAAAAAAATCGAAGCACAACGGCTTGCCACTTGGTTTAAATATATAGGATGATGCACCAGGGTGGGTCCACTGAAGAGGATGATGTGCCATCAAAACCCGTGCAAATTTAAGAATTTTTTTTTTTAATAGCTGTCCACTGTAGTGACCACTATGCATGAAAGGGTTAATCCATATAAAACAGCGATTAATCTTGCAAAGTACGTTTTGGTGTTACTGCTATCATTACGTTAGTAATTCATTAAGTTAACTAAAAAGTGTCGCTATGTTGTGAGAAGGTATTCCTTTGCAGAGATCCCAACCGTAACTAAGCATTTAACAAACAGAAAAAAGTGACATCTCATTACCAGATGTTCTCCAGTCCTAAAAGTAAAACAAAAACACAAACAATCTGTATTTAAAAGATCTTTTAGAAAGTCATGGACTCTTTTGAGCCTTTGTCAGTGATACTCTGAAATACTTCCCATCCCATACATGAAAAAAATACATGCCATGTTGGTGATATCATATCATATATATATATATATATATATATATATATATATATATATATATATATATATATATATATATATATATATATAAATATTCTTACATAGGCTATATAAAATAAAATGACACAACCCTGTCTCTTTTTGTTAAATTTCAGTTTTATTGATCAATAATAGCAATTATGAAAGTATAAGTAGCCATACAAGTCAAGAAATAAAGTAATTAAACGATTCAGTCAAACATAAGTCAGCAGGCTACAACGTTAAAGATAAAAAGCCTAAATAATTTAACGTTATATAAAGTTATGAAACTAAAACTTTGCCCTCACCCAAAACGATTTGCCAGGGAACAAAATATAGATTAATGATTTCAAAGATCGTCCCACAAGACGAATTATATCTCATGTTTAACCACTCCACTAGACTAGAGAGCAGCAGCAGCTCTAGCCGAGGTAAGGCTGTTCCAAGCGGGATACATGAGCGCTGAGCAACCGGTGATCCCTTGGATCTCACATCTCCGAAAACGTCAGATCAAATTTTTAAATAGGCGCTATCTGTATAAACAAACAACATATTTGAGCTTTAAACAACTACATTATCGACTGAAAAACTCTTAAAACTACATTTCGTGACACAATAACAGTAGTATTTTTAAATTTCGCGGTCTTTCTCCTGCTATTGACGCAACTTGAGATTTTAAATATTAGCTATAGAATATACACGATTTACATATACAATATAAAATTTAATTCAATCTTACCTTGCATATAGCAGCGGGATTTAGCATTCTACATAAAGCTACCACATAATAACACTAAAACAGCTCACGTTAGCTACAAGTTATCGCGAGAACAGATTTAGATCAGGCATACTACTGGCATACTAATGGGGTCCTCAGCCCGGACCCATTTCTTCAGCCGGACCCGATTGTTCATCACACCGGTGTGGTGAATAATCGGGTCCGGCTGAAGAAATGGGTCCGGGCTGAGGACCCAAGCAATCCGATTGGCTCAAAGCCCGTTTTATGGGTAATCGCTTTAGTGCCTGGTTACAAATCATACAAAATCACTTTATTATAGAAGACGTTTGTACTACGTTATAACGAATCATTAATGTATTTAATGTATTCTAAAGTATACGTTTCATATACTAGTATTTAACCGAAGCTATAGATTGTGAAATTAAACATTTCTCGTTGGTAGTGTTTTTTAGTTAGCTTAGATAATAGCATAGCATACAGCTAACGTTATCCGATGATCGTGATTCGTGCTATGAGCTTTTCCTGAGCTTATACTGCACTGATACTGCCTTACCATATTCACAGCCATTCGTAATGCAATTATAATTATGTAATTATTTTGTACACTTTTATTTATTAAAATATTCTTAAAATAATGCTTATTTGTGTATATTACTATTTTTCGTATTACCAGTTTAGACATTTAAATAAATTACAGAATGCTAGCTATGTTTTGTGGGTATAAATATTAAATCTAGCCTTGACTAAAGAACAGTATAATAAAATTATGGAATCACAATTTTTAATGTAATTAATCAAACCCCTTAATTCATATAATAATCTTTTATTTGAAAGAAATAACATTTTTAAAGTATGTTTTGTGACAAAGTTATTTGTTATTAAGCAATGGGGCATAAAATGCTTTTTTATTACAAGCATGTCATTTGTGTACTAATGCATATGATTTATGTCAGAATTAATTCTTAATACAGAACATCATACAACACAATAACATTTAATGTAATAAAATGAGAGAACCAAAACTTATATAAAAATTTAATTAAATTACACAATACAATACATAATGAATTCAACTGAATTATGAGATGTAATATATTACATTTTTATTAACACAAAACTACAAGCAAAATGCACATCGTTTTAGGACATTTATAGAGCTTTTTAAAATACACAACAATACAAAGCAGCTTTAAACAAACATACTCTAGTATGTATTTACTTTCCTAAACACTTTTGTGATAGTCCTCTGGCTATACATTGTGGAGATTTAAAAACAATTAATGTTGAGTTAGCTGTGTTAAAATATTTAATGAACTGTAAGGTTAAAGTTTTTTGAGAGCTAATGAGACACAAATAGATGCAGTGTCTTTTGCTGTATGTAAAGTCAGATCTTTAGTTTGAAGTAAATTCATGTTGTATGTGCAGTCAATTCTTTGTGGAACCATCCTAAGGCCTAGATGATGCAGTCAGTCAGTTTCCCCTTTAGATGGTGCGGTCGTGACCTGGTAGGTGAGGAGGCTGGACTAGGTGTCATGGACTGACTTGAGGAACTCTGCAAAAACACACAAACAACACGTCACATGCAACTGTACACTTGCAGTCCTTAGTGCTATGGAACATCACTCACTGTTTTTGCTTTGATATGCAAACTCAAAGGTGCAACGCAGCTTCAGACGTAGTTAGCTCGTTGAACCTGGGTGCCATGGATGGACTGGCTTAAAAGGCTATTTTAATGACACACTCCACAAGATAAGATATATCAGCCCAAAAGTGACTGAAACCTTCCGTTCGTCTCAGTATTGTAAGGCTGATCTGTACAACAAAAGATTAAAAAAAGTAATTACTTAATGAGTTAGTTTAATGAGTTAGTTCACAAAAACATATAAAAATCAGCCATCAGTTTCTTCCAACATATTATCAAATGATACCAGGGTGAGAAAATGATGTGTTTTTTTGGTGATATAAAAAAATCGAGTACTTATTTGTACCAACACAATCCCATAAAATGCTTACCTCAGGAATCAATTCACACATTACAAGGTCGAAATGTTCAAGCTTTTTGTCCTTCTTTTGCTCAAACACAATGTTGTCGATGTGTCCTAAAAGTTCCTCAACATGTGCTGACAAGGCTGGATGAAAGCTCTTAGGTTTTGCCATTTTCCCAGTCTTCATTTGCCACCATTTGTTCCACGTGGGTTTCACCAAGCCTTTCACAATTCCTTGAAACAACTCCTGAAAAAAATATTTAGTATAGCAAACAATATCTAGCCATTTTAAATTTTGTAAGGTCTTATATGTACCTGAATTTCAGCATCACTGACAAGAGAACAAATTCCTTTTTTTTCCACCTCCTCGACTGTCTAAAATTTAAAAAATCAACGATCTACTTGATTTATTAAACTTTTAAGTTGATTTATATGAATGAGGACACTCATTTTACACATACCTTTTATACGTCATATGCTGAACAGCATATGCTGCCATTGATGATGCGTGATATCTTCTCAGATGCCACAGATCTTCTCCCTGTATCACCTCGTTTTTCATAGAGGTCCATTTGTCCCTCACCTCCATTTCTGCCATCTAATGCAATAAACACAGTTGTTAAAGTAATGTAGATAAAAATAAAATAATGTGTGATATCAATTCTCGTTAATTAAACCACCCCCACTGTACTAAGCACGCTCAACTGAACACATCACACTAATTTTCAAGTCATTTCAGTGTTTAATTTGCATAAAAATGAGTGTCCTCGAAACCACTATTTGGCGGCAAAATAGATGCTTCGCGGACACGGTGGTTTTTAAGCTCAGCTTTCGAAATATTTTGATGAAACCTGTTTATCAGCACTCAGCGGGCTCCCCTGAGTCCGTAGCACCAAGTGTCATCCCAAAAATTCCACTGTCCGTGAAACCACTATTTTGCACAGTGTAACAAATGCTACCTGGGATCTCCATATCTCAGCTCTGGAAGGCTCTAGAGCCTCCAATCTTGCACTCCTGTCTGCGCATCAGCACCCTCTATCCGAATCCAAGGTTTCAAGAAGATCCAAGAAACTTTATTTTTCGACCCAAAAAAAACGACAGGGGTAGGCCTTATACGAATTATATCTCATGTTTAACCACTCCACTAGACTAGAGAGCAGCAGCTCTAGCCGAGGTAAGGCTGTTCCAAGCGGGATACATGAGCGCTGAGCAACCGGTGATCCCTTGGATCTCACATCTCCGAAAACGTCAGATCAAATTTTTAAATAGGCGCTATCTGTATAAACAAACAACATATTTGAGCTTTAAACAACTACATTATCGACTGAAAAACTCTTAAAACTACATTTCGTGACACAATAACAGTAGTATTTTTAAATTTCGCGGTCTTTCTCCTGCTATTGACGCAACTTGAGATTTTAAATATTAGCTATAGAATATACACGATTTACATATACAATATAAAATTTAATTCAATCTTACCTTGCATATAGCAGCGGGATTTAGCATTCTACATAAAGCTACCACATAATAAGACTAAAACAGCTCACGTTAGCTACAAGTTATCGCGAGAACAGATTTAGATCAGGCATACTACTGGCATACTAATGGGGTCCTCAGCCCGGACCCATTTCTTCAGCCGGACCCGATTGTTCATCACACCGGCACGCGGCTACTCTCGCAGATCGGTTACTTACATCCAGCCGCAGCCGATGTCGAACACACCTCAGAGCTCCTGCAGCCCAGTGCAGCCGCTCTTGAGAAGCTGCGCTGGCTGAGTTCTCCGGCTACTCTCGAATCGCTCTCGCGGTACTTTGATGGCATACGTCACAGTCACGTGGCGTCGGCGCTGGATCAAGTCGGACAAAATTTCTAACCGGCATGCACTGCTTCAAGTCAGCCGCCGATCGGTCTGCGCAGAGCTGCATGAAGTCGAACAAGCCTCAGGTAAGAAAGTGAATGCCACCCCCTGTAGCCTATGTTTTGTTTGTGAGACAGAGTAAGGAAGTTAGGGCGTGTGACGCCGAAGAGTTGTTGTCTTTTCTTTTCTTTTGTTTATTAGTTAGGTAAGATATTTAACTACGAGTTAGAACGAGTTTTGTTTTATTACTTTCATTTCTTGGCTTCACTAATTGCGTCCTCTCATTACTCTTGGTTTATTTATCTTTCTAGTATCTTTTTGGGCTACAAGCCGTTTGTTGTTTATTTTTCCCTCATTGCTTATATTCATTTATTATTATTATTATTATTATTGTTTTTTTTTTCTCTTTTATATAGTTATTTCACTTATGTAAAAACAAACTATCTTTTTCTGCTTTATTTCGTTGCCATGTTGTCTTTTGCCACCTTAAACCACACCAAATAGTGTCATGACTTCAATGTTTCCTCTTCTGACCTTGCAATTCATAAGAGATTGTAACAATAATCACGCGTTGCCTGAACCACATTTGTGTGGCTATAATGTTTAAGATTTCTTTAAATGAAAACGAAAAGAGTTAGTATGGTGTTTTATAACATATTTCGTTGCCTAAAATATACACAGAGATAAGTAGCACAGCGAGCTGAGTGACACGCGCTGCGTCAGAAGGTGGGCGGGGTTAGGATTTTCCAAGATGACGCCGCCCATACCCCCCATAAACGGCTTTAAAACCGTTCTTCAGAAAGTCTATGGGTGACGTCACAGACGCTTTGTCCATATTTTTTACAGTCTATGGTAATGAGTCTATATAATACATTAGTTTAACATTTTAAGTTGAATTACTGAATTAAATTAACTTTTGCATAATATTCTAATTTGTTTCACCTGTAAACAGAAGGTGATAACAGAATAAATGAAAACGAAAGCATGATTCAATCCTCTACAGTGGATGACAGTGCCCCGTCAGGCTGGTTGAATGTACCCGTAGCCCAGAGTTTCTGCTAGAAAAAAAATGGTGCCATATTGATGATATGCCGGTCAAATATCGCCTCTTAATAAGGGGGCGGGATTATTACACAATTTATTATTTATAATAATAATATTACCATCTTATGTGACAGTTCTCCATTACAGACGCGTCGCGACCGCTCAAAACGGCACTAAAAGACTGCTTTAAAACTTTCACAGAGACCTCAAACAGAAAGCACAAAGCCTTTCTTTAAAACGAAATAGTGCCGTTTCGTTTTGTATTAATTGTATCTTAATTTTAATCAGTGTTTCATTTTCCAATTTTCTCGATTTAATCAATAAAAAGCAAATATAGCAACACTTGTTTATTAATAGACAATTAAAATGTCTCATTGCTATATTTTACATATTCATACTCATTACTTTTGCTGGTTCTTTGTGACAGCTTTTAGGTGCCGTTTACATGAACGCATCACATCAGCACCGAAAACAGAGAGAGAGAGAGAGAGAGAGAGAGAGAGAGAGAGAGAGTTATGAAAAATTGAGTGTGAGGGATTTGTTCACTTCACACAAAAAGATCTTGGAATGAGATGGCTAACTGTAGTAGTGTTTAGTCCACTGCCTATAATAGCCTAATTTTACGGTGACGCATTGCTGCCACATACATTTTTTTTTCCCAATTATGTCGTAATAACGAGATCTTATGTCGTTTTAATGACATCTTTTCTCGTAATAACGAGATCTTATGTCGTTAAAACGACATCTTTTTTGCCCTTATAAGGACATGTGTAGTCATGTACAAAATATGCCTTTATCCACATAAAATTGACAGCCTATCGCGCCTTTATCACACGTTCAAAAAGCTTAAGCAAATAGTAGCAGCCCCCAATCATGAAATTAATCAATGAGGCCCTTTTTTGAAAATATATATAGGCTTTTTTATATTTTAGATATGTTTTTTTTTAATATGATATATTATATAGGCCTAATAAGATTTATTTTTGTTAATAGGCTATATCTTCATCTTCATTACATAGAGATAGGCTATAATTAAACAAAAAGTAGTCAAAACACATCTAACAGAACATAGCCTAAGTTGTTTATTTTTTACAACATTGTGTTCTTATTTTGTTTAATTAACGAAATGTCAATCTTCGTCTTTATAACAGAAGATACAATACAATACAAAAATCTTCAAGATGTATAACGGATTGTCACCTTATAAACAGTCCTTTTTTAATGGAATAATACACCCTTATAATAAAGAAAAAGCTTCAGTAATAAAGAATATGTTGTCCTTCCACAGAAACCCTTTATTATAAAGAAAATAGGTGGCTCTTAACGTGTCTTTCTATGGGAGGATGGCATTGCGGTGCACAGCAAATATTCAATGCATTCAATGCAAATATTCAATGGTATTCAATGCAAAGCAAAAATGAAAAATACAAGTAGCCAATAAAATAAACAAATTATTGTGGCATTAATTAGCCCATAAACAATATTTATTTTAAAGCCTAAACGAATTTGTTTAAAGAAAAACACCAGCGTTTGGCGTTTATCTGTAGCTATAGGCTAAGTGTTTCAGCCGCCCTTTTCAAACTGGCGCAATAAAATGCAACAGAATTTGATTAGTTAAACATGAAGAGGATTATCCGTCTGGCATGGCCATTCGCTCTAACGTTAACCTAGATAAATGTTTGCTGTTATGAAGCGCATATCGAGTGTTTGTGCGGAGTGTGGAGCGCGCAATATGACATGGATGAAGGCGCCGGTGCCATCACTCGCATTCTCCTATCAACAGTGGCAACAACTTAAATACTCCATCATTTCTGGTCATACAGAACATAATAATACATCAGTCGCAACTACTTTTATTTGTGTAAACTCACAACAACAAGAAAACGGTGTGCTTTTGTAAAATAAAAGAAAACGAACAGGGCACGCTTTCATGATCTCTGTGAATTGGAGCGCGCCTCAAAAATGAACTGGAAAACAGTGTATAGACAAGCCTCACAGACATGAGAAATATAACTATAAAGTTTATACAAAAAAATGTCCACCAACGAAAAAAAATCCAATCGAAAGCATATACGGTATACCATCTGATTATGTAATCCTGTCCGTATGAAAGGCTCATACATTACAGCGGAGATGTATGGAGATACGTGGTATGCAGGCAGCCTACACTGATTTAGAAAAGACTAGTTCATTAATAAACAATTAAAATGCTTCGTTATTTTTTTTTTCAGATATATTTATCATATCATTAGCATACTTTTGCCGGCGCTTTGCGTCAAGTTTTATGCATGCGCTTGAGCGCGGAATATAGGCTATAGCGTACATGCACCCAGCATTGAATATAAACGTGCGATTGCTTAAATGAATGACTACTAGTCTAGAAAAATCCTTTAGTCTATGGCAACTCTAATCAATAGCCTACATTTAATATCTGACATTATTTAATTAGTAACTACCAGCTCTTCACATTTAATTAGTTGAGTTAGCATAATTAATGAACTAATAAAATAATAAAATAAAATAAAATTTAAATTAAGATACTAACCATATATTTATATCATTGCTTATTCCACTACACAAAGGACTGTTTAAGGTGACAATCCGTTATACATGTGAAGATTGTAGGCTGTATCTTGAAGATTTTTGTATTGTATTGTATCTTCTGTTATAAAGACGAAGATTGACATTTCGTTAATTAAACAAAATAAGAACACAATGTTGTAAAATTTTCTGTTAGATGTGTTTTGACTACTTTTTGGTTAATTATATCTCTAGGTAATGAATGAAGATATAGCCTATTAACAAAAATAAATCTTATATATAATATATTATATAAAAAAACTTATAGGCCTATTTAAAATATATTTTCAAAAAAGGGCTTTATTGATTAATTTTGCATGATTGGGGGCTGCTACTATTTGCTTAAGCTTTTTGAACGTGTGATAAAGGCGTCAATTTTATGTGGATAAATGCATATTTTGTACATGACTACACATGTCCTTATAAGGGCAAAAAATATGTCGTTTTAACGACATAACATCTCGTTATTACGAGAAAAAGATGTCGTTTTAACGACATAACATCTCGTTATTACGAGAAAAAGATGTCGTTTTAACGACATAAGATCTCGTTATTATGACATAATTGAGGGGAAAAAATAATATGTAAGTGGCAGCAATGCGTCACCGTATAATTTAGAGATCACTTTTTTTTTCTTTTTTTTTTTTACCGACTACCGACAACGTTGATACGGTCAACCATCGATCAAACAGTCATCGGTTAACATCCATAGCCGGTAACACTTTAAAATACGGATCCTTCATTAATGAATAACTACAAAGGAACAATAGTATGAACAATACTATCAACCGCCTAGCAACGCCCTAGCAACCACCCAGAACACCCTAGCAACACTCTAGCAACCACCCAGAATACCCTAGCAACTGCCTAGCAACCACCCAGAACACCCTAGCAGCCGCCTAGCAACACCCTAGCAACTGCCTAGCAATGCCCTAGCAACCACCCAGAATACCCTACTAACTGTCTAGCAACACCCTAGCAACCACCCAGAATACCCTATCAACCACCCAGAACACCCTAGCAACACCCTAGCAACCACCTGAACAACACGAATAAGCCATATCTCAGCACCAGAACATCGTACAGACATGTTTGTTGGCTCGTATGCAATCATGTACCACATTCTAGCAACCGAGTGGCGAGTTTTGCCACTGCAAGCACCATTTCACATTTTCTTCAGGAAATGTACATTCTATTATCCTGCATGTAAACGCGTAATGTGCTGTCTTTATAAAGTATCTTCTAATTAAACTGTCTGTACACTTACAAAGTTCTCAATGCTTCGGTTTGCATGTAGGGACCCTCATTATGCTCCCGTGTTAGTGTGAGGCTATTTTGAGCCTTGTTAGTGGTATTAACCAGCGATTTACTTTTACTTAGTCTCTGCCCCATATACTAGTGTTATGAGCTAATCTGTTTTTAGAGATAAAACTCTTTATATTCGATTATCATGGAAACGCATCCCAGGGAACGATCGACTCGGTAACCATGTGTTAATGAACCCTAGGTTCATTTTTCACTGGATTTGTCCTTTAATAACTTTATTAGCACTAACTAAATTCAAGTGTATTTTGGAGAGAAAGATGTTTATCAGAGTCCTGGGCTCGGCTGCGCTCTGAGCTGAGTGCCGCTGTCTGCTCGACCTTGAGCGCCAGTTAGCATCAGTGTTAGCCACTGGCCCATTCAGTCTGTGTTCGATCACATTCATCACATTTGGGGATTCCTCATTTACATTCATTAGCACTTCAAATCTGTTCTCAAGATGTATAGGCGGTGGTAGGAGACCAGTGTTTGCAATCCTTGTCTGAGCTGTATCTGGGGTAGAGGATGCTACTGCAGGAATATGTGATGCTCGTGACAATCTGATGTCTCGAGTGCCTTTGGGTCTCGCTCCCCGTTTGTGCCATCCATTAGTAAGTCGATCGGCTTGTTTCTCTACCTGTCGAGGAGCACTAGTTTCATGGGACTCACCGGCTATATGCTGTAGTGATGTTACATATGACACTGAAGCTTCGATGCGCGTATCACATAAGCGACACAATTTGTAGTGAAGCCCCGTATCGAGGCGTGTATTGGTTTACTAGAGTCACGTGATCGATGACAAACGAAGCCTCACTTTCTGACCAGTCACGTGCGCGTTTCGTTTTGGGTGTCAGAAGGCTCGAACTTCAGATCGTATTTAACGAGTCATTGTTGCCTCAGTCTGGTTGATATTTACAATTATTGATATTGACATTTAATAACAGATGATCCTATCAGACAATGTCCTTATTCATTGTGTGTGTGTGTGTGTGTGTAGACATTTAGAGACATTAAATCTTATTGAATCATATAAGCATATAAGCTATTATATTTTATTGTTACACTTTAATGAGAAAATGAATTTATTTAATGAACAAATCAAACACAAACATGTAAGGCTTTTATTAGTACACATAACATTGAAACTATGGAGTGTATTGTGGTTGCTTCATCTGCCAAAGCTTCTAACACAGGCTTCTGGCTGCTTTATTTTAAATAAGCACCAGATGGCGCTGTTCTCAGCGCTGTTCTCGACACTCTCGAAGCTTTGAATCTTTTCTCGGAACAGTCAGGGGAAAGCCTCAGTGATTCATGAGGCTTAATTTCCCCATCCCTAGTATGCTGAGGGTGTCCATGACGAAGCTCTGTTGTGTGCTTCGTCTGGTTTGGTGGTCCCGAAAGAAACTTTGTTTCAAGAACTGATGTTGTCCCAATGTTTGTCCCAATGACTTCCATAGTATATTTTTTTCCTATATGGAAGTCATTGGGACCCAAAAACTGTCTGGTTACTGATAATCTTCTAAATATCTTCTTTTCTGTTCAGCAGAAGAAAGAAATTCATACAGGTTTGAAACAACATGAGGGTGAGTATATGATGACAGAATTTTCATTTTAAAAGTGAACTTCTCCTTTAATAGCTGTATCTTTGATATTGGTTACACATAGTGACATAGGCTTGTGCTTGTACTTACACTGATGACAGATACGTTACAAGTTAGACTTACAGCTACCGTTCTGTCTGTCACGAGCATACATCTTTACGATTATATTTAACTAAGGACAATTAGTAAATTTTTTAAATGCATAATTACTTATCAAAATATCTCTCATGAAGCATAAACATAATTAACAGAAAAAAACTTACTGTGTACGTCTCGTCGGAAGCTCATAGCCTACTGCTGAATTCAGCTTATCTGGCAACCTCGAGTGAGGGGGGAGGGGGAGGGGATACACCGCTCTATAGTATTTTTAAAGTGATTGCAGTACCAGTTTTGGCCACAATCCTACATACAGTTCCTTTAAAATTAGGTGATAAAAGGAAATAAAATATAAAAATATAGGAGATAAAATGTAAAAGCGATAGAGCAAAGCGCGGAGCAGTAAGCAAGAGCGTCCGAACAGTAGCTGAGCAACCCTGTTGTGCCGAATTTCGACCCCCTGCCAAATTATTACCCCCCTCGTTGAAGTCAGTACCTGATTGCCTAATCCTAACCCCACCCCTAATCCTACCCCCTCCCCCACAACTAAACCTAAACCTACCAATACTAGGGGGGTAATAATTTGGCGGGGGTCGAAATTCGGCACAACACCGGGTTGAGCTGAGCAGGAAGACATAGGCAAGGCAAGGCAAGGCAAGTTTATTTATATAGCACATTTCATACACAATGGCAATTCAAAGTGCTTTACATAGAAGAAATTAAAATAATAAAAAGAAATAAGAATAATTAAAACATTTTAGAAAAATAAAAAATAAAATACAGTACAGTACAAACAGTCGGACGAGCATTGGCACAGTGCTCATTCATTAAATGCACAGCTAAACAGATGTGTTTTGAGTCTGGATGTGAAAGTGACTACTGTAGGAGCACATCTGATCTCCTCTGGAAGCTGTTCCAGCATAATAGCTAAAAGCAGACTCGCCATGCTTAGAGTGAACCCTTGGTATTTCTAGCTGATATGATCCTAGTGATCTGAGTGATCTGTTGGGTTTATATTCAGTGAGTATATCTGCAATGTATTGAGGTCCTAGGCCATTAAATGATTTATATACCAGCAATAATACTTTAAAATCAATCCTAAATTTAACTGGGAGCCAGTGTAAAGAACTGAGGACTGGTGTGATGTGTTCATATTTCCTGGTTCTGCTCAGAATCCTGGCGGCAGCGTTCTGTATGAGCTGCAACTGTCTTATGGTCTTTTTGGGAAGGCCAGTGAGGAGTCCATTACAGTAATCCACCCTGCTGGTGATGAAAGCATGCACAAGTTTCTCTAAGTCTTGTCTGGAAACAAAGCATCTAATTCTTGCAATATTTTTCAGATGATAGTATGCTGATTTAGTTATTGCTTTGACATGACTACTGAAACTAAGGTCTGACTCTAGTGTCACACCAAGATTCCTGACTTGATGTTTAGTTGTTTGACCCCTAGAGTGAAGGTATGCGTTCACCTTGAGAACTTCATCTTTGTTTCCAAACGCAATGACTTCAGTTTTGTCTTTGTTTAACTGAAGAAAGTTTTGACACATCCAACTGTTGACTTCATCGATGCATTGGCACAGGGAGTCAATGGGGCTGTAATCGTTAGGCGATAGGGCTAAGTAGATCTGTGTGTCGTCTGCATAGCTGTGGTTAGAGATTTGGTTCTTTCTCATTATTTGGCTCATTGGGAGCATATACAGGTTGAACAGGAGTGGTGCAAGAATTGAGCCTTGAGGGACTCCGCATGTCATGGATGTCCACTCAGACTTATGATCTCCTATACTCACATAATAACCTCTCCCATCTAAGTATGACCTGAACCATTTTAGGACTATCCCAGAAAGCCCCACCCAGTTTTCCAGCCTGTCAAGAAGTATGTTATGATCGACAGTGTCAAATGCAGCACTGAGGTCGAGTAGTACGAGCACTGATAATTTGCCTGAATCAGTATTTAAGCGAATATCGTTTATTATCTTTATGAGCGCTGTCTCTGTGCTGTGGAGCGGTCGGAAACCAGACTGAAAATTGTCAAAGTATCCATTCGAGCATAAGAATTTGTTCAGCTGATTGAAGACAACTTTTTCAATGATCTTGCCTATGAAAGGAAGATTTGAGATTGGTCTATAGTTGCTTAATATGGTCTTATCCAGATTGCTCTTTTTCAGGAGGGGCTTGACAGCTGCAGTTTTCAGGGAGTTTTGAAAAAAAAAAACATAATTAGATTATGCACCGTTTGTCCATGTTAACAAACAATTTCAAAAACTTGTAATACATTTTTTGTTTGTCTTGCTGTAAGTAATCAACTCAGTAATTTTCATGGTGATATCTAAAGGTTAAAACTTTTACCCTATTCACGTGAGAAAAAAATGCATAGGCGTATAGATTATATTTGGGTCTTTTTCTAAACCTTCCCCTAACGGGATTCCTCAGGGATTTTTTTCCCTTACTCAGGACATATTGAGGATACAAAATCAGTTGAGTTTGCTTCTGTTGCAATTTGTTCAACCTTTTTTCATAAAATGACTGGACTAACAGGCCCAAAGCTTCAGCCCCTGGGGAAATGTGGATCAGCGTTCCCTGAGCCTACGACTGAAGATCTCATCTGTGTGGGAGCACCTACCAGATTTCCTTATATTAACACAATATATTATTATGTATATTTTCAAATATACTGTTAAACCATTTAATATATTGATCATTCATATATATTACAATATATTGAATAATACATAAGGAATTGCCGCTTTACATAAATTGAAAAATATGTGACAATATATGTACTAATATATCATCATGTATGTAATTTTATATACAGTAATACACTGCAGATATATTTACTCACACAACATAAACACACACACACACACACACACACGCACACACACACACACACACACACATACATATATATAGAGAGAGAGAGGGAGAGAGAGAGAGTAATACATTTCTTAATTATTTACATTATAAATGTTTCATATTTTCAAGGTAGATAACAAAAGCACAAGCACACCAGCATGTACTAAAGTATGCTGAGAAGTGCACAGCCATTACTCTTATCAGAGTAAATATAGTCTTAAATTTAACCAGACAAATCAGCAAACTGAGCACACCGTGAGTGATGATCTCCAGAAAGTGAGTTTACTGAAGTTTACTGAAACTGAAGCAAGGCCCTCACAAACCCTGACAGATGAATCTACAGCAGAAATGCAGTCAACTGATGTGGATGGTGACAATCTGTCACAAACATTCATTCATAATCCAGACAGAGTCTCAGAACAAAACAATTGTTTACAAGTAAGTGATGTACTTTAGTATTTAAATGAAGATGGTGAAACACAGTCAAACAGGAACAATAAGAAGACAAGAGGAGCATGTTTCACAGAATGTTCAACCTGTATTTTATCAGCTTTATTAATTGTTTTTCTCTTCCTTATTATTATTATCGGAGTGATTATTTACAATAGTGTCAGGCTATTACACTAGCTCCGCCCACTGTCTTGTTGAGCCAGATACCATTTAAAAAAGAATCCCATCTGATAACAGGACCAGTGGTGTGGAGAGAAAGGTGTGTGGCGACCAATCAGAGTTCAAATTCATTTTTTTCCAAGCTCATTCTTCTCCAATCACATATCAGACCAGAATAATTATTAGAAACGTGGAAATAAAGGGCCTAATGGGTATTTAATAGTAGAATAAAGTGTTTATTGGGTGTTTAACAGTGGGAATAAAGTGTTTATCATCTGGGTTATTGTCCCAATAAGGCGGCATCCATTTGATGATTTTAATCAATTAAATCATATACACTGTTATGTTTTTATTAGACGGTTGTATACACTGAGGCGCAAATATCTGACACTATTTCCTCCAAGTAGCCTATAGCATTAACAACTTTTAACACTTACTCCAAAGACAATTCTTCTGCCTTCCTCCTCTGGCAAAAATCTTACTTGCTATGCTCCTATGTTTACTACATGCAGGAATTATTTATGACTTTAATCACACAGGTGTGATTTGACTTTTATAAGCAACCTTACGAGGTGAAGAGAAAATCCCATGTTTTTAATACTCACACATGCTCTCTGACTCTTTTGCATTAGTTTAGTACAAGGAAGGTGTACATTTGTGGATGAAATGGCAGACGTGTATCCATTGATGTCTTAGTCAGTCCTCTTTAATTAATTTGTGTCTTGAGACATATATACGTTTGTTCCTCACAAAATTGTGATTTATTATACTGTAACACTGTGTGGCTGTATTGCCCGAGTCTGAGCGATATATATAGAAAGGAATATTTAGTTATTCATCATTTCTTTATATGTTTGCTAACAGGATGATAAGTTGTCCAACACATTGCAATATTGGTTCTACAAAATGCTCATTAAAGGTTTATGGCAAACTCTTGTTTTCCCCATTTACCTGTGAATAAAGGAGTTGGAAAAAATAAAATAAAAAATATTGTGGTTAATATTTTTATTTATCAAGTGATGACTATAGTCACTTTTCCACTGTCAGGCCAGTGTGAGCCAGGGCTTTAAACGGGCCATGCCGGGCTAATAGCCTCGGGCCTGGAGCACCGGGCCTAAAATCTGCTGCATTTCCTCTATCTGGCCTGAAGCTCCACAGCGCTTCACTAAAACACGCCCGTAACACGCCTCTCTGGAACAACGTCACACAAACACATTGTTTCACCAACAAATGGATGTTTTTTCAGAAAGAAATTACTGGAAACAGCGTGATCGCGAAACAAACACGATAAAAGCGACCGTTTGCTTGCTGGTATTTTTGTTGTTTACTTGAATATTTTAAACCCAAGTATAGATGTTTTACCACAGGTTTACAATAAAAAGCGATCCATTGATCATAATGAATTCATTTGTGTAAAAAATTGCACATTAGTCACACAGAAATAAAGTGGTTTACTGTTAGGTCTATTTCACAAAAGAAAGAGGACACACTTATTCAGTCGCGTCTGTTTCTGTTTATTCGGAAGCCTAGTTACAGGACATATTTACATCACATTTAGAAAGAATGATGCCACCAAAAATACGACCTGAGGAGCTTTAGCACTCTCTCCCAGTAGGATACAGTTATATTATCAGTCTGAGAAACAGAGGAAGCTCCCGAAAAGAAAGTTGCTTTATT
Source organism: Abramis brama (assembly GCF_963993115.1). Lineage (NCBI taxonomy): Eukaryota > Metazoa > Chordata > Actinopteri > Cypriniformes > Leuciscidae > Abramis > Abramis brama. Next base: position 34,443,496 of record NC_139982.1, read on the forward strand.
TTATGATAGTCCGGTATAAAGAGACCAGAGACTGTCAGTAGGCTACTGACAGATAAAATGAAAACAGGATTGTGATAGGCCCTACAGGCCTATTAAGCACATTGTGATGGTGACTTCAGCAGTATAACAAATCTACCCAGATATTTGGATCTTTGAGAACATATCTGTGCACAAAAGTCAATGGCAACAAGAAAAGCAGCTGAGATGGAAGAAATAAAGGCTTCCTTAAAGTTTATGGCAGATGAGATCAGCAAAGTCGCTACTCAACAAAGCATCTAGGCCCTCATGGAGGAGATACGTAACCTAAGAGAAATAGTAAATCTGAGAGACAAAAAGATTGACGAACTTAAACAAAGGATTCACGCATTGGAACAACAAACCTGGAGTAAAGATGTCATCATTACTGGACTAGAGACAAAGCATCACAGCTATACTAGAGCAGCAGCTGGAGCAAATGAAGGCGAGGATGCTCCCCTAGAAGAATTGCAGACATTGGAACAACAGGTTTTGCTGTACCTAAGCAATAAACATATCGATCTGGATGATAGTAATATCTCCAGCTGCTATGCAATCCCAAACAAGAATCGTAAAGAGAAGCCATCCATAGTTGTACAGTTCGTTTCACAAAAGCACAAGATTGCGCTACTGCGACAGACCAGAAAATTAAAAGGTATACCGGAGTCTACATAAACGAGCATTTAACGAAGAAAAATGCTGAAATAGCAAAATGGAGCCGCATACTCAGGAAGCAAGACAAAATACAAGCAACATGGACAAGGAATGGGAAGGTGTACATCTGACCAAATGGAGAAGATCAAAACCACTTCAGCAGGTATGTGGAAACCAAAGCTGAAATGCTTGGGCTAAATTGGAGAGAGACAGATAAATGTGTGCCATGTCAATGGAAATTGCAACAAAAGATGTGTACATGGCGGCACAAGGATCTGATGTGAACACTGTTACTCCTTACACAAAGGATAAAGGACCTTGTATTGTTATGGTTGAACATGTGAAGAAACTGGGGAATATAACTATTGATGACATGTCTGACCGGGATGAACTTAAGAGGTATGGTTTTGATAATGAAATTGATCCGGATATGCATTATTATAACAATTTTGACATAAATTGTAATTATTACACAGAACAAGAACTCAACAAGAGTGTGGAAATGTATGGTGCTCTGTCCGTCATACATTTCAATAGCAGAAGTCTATGCAAAATTAGTCCGCTATCAAAGAATTTCTCCTTTAAAAAAGTCCTTTAAAAAATGTACTATATCAGAGACTTGGCTTGATGATGGCATCAAGTGGGTGACGTGGGTCTTGAGGGATATGAGTTGTATACTACCAATAGGAACAACAAAAAGGGGGGAGGAGTTGCTTTGTATATAGATCAATCGTTAAGTAAAATTGTAAAAAATGTTTCATACAGCATAGACAATGTTCTGGACTGTGTAACAGTGGAAATTGAAGTAGAATACTTCAGAAACATAATTATTAGCTGTGTGTACAGACCGCCAGGAACAAGTTTGTCAACATTTAATGAAAAAATTGCAGATTTGCTTAACAACATGACCACTGACAAAGTACAAATTGTGTGTGGAGACTTCAACATTAATATACTTAATCACCGTGTCCTTAAAGGTACTTCTGAGTTTATAAATATAATGTACAGCAATAATTTATGTCCACTCATTGACAAGCCAAGCAGAATTACAACAGAAACAGCAACACTAATAGACCATATTTTTACCATCAGATTTGAGGAAAAAGTTGTTGGGGGCTTCTTTATTAGGGATGTTAGTGATCATTTGCCAGTGTTTGCAATATTTCCAATTTTTTTTTACACGAAAAAAAAAAAATCCCAGACCATTAATAAATTCATAAGAAGATGTACGGCAAACCATATTGAAGAATTCAAAAAGGAACTTAGTAACCAAAACTGGTCTGATGTTTACGCAGAAAGTGATGCAAATGTGGCATATGATACTTTCCTGTATAGATTTACTGAGCTGTATAATATCAACTGCCCCATGAAGATAATTCATAACCAAGAAAATAAATCAGTAAAAAAGCCATGGATAACTAAAGGTATTGAAAATGCATGCAAAAAGAAGAATACACTATATGCAAAATTTGTAAAAAAAAAAAAAATAAATAAATAAAAAAATAAAAAAAGTCTTCTGAGTCAGAAGAAAAATATAAAAATAAATTGGTAAGTATTATCCGAAAGAGTAAAAAGCAATATTTTTACACCCTCTTAGAACAACAAAAGCAAAATATGCAAGGAACTTGGAAAGTACTATAAAACAATTATTAAAAAAACAAACAAATAATAAAAGAGAGTGTCCAAGTTATTTCATAAATGACAATGAAGTCCTTATTAGAAATCCAAAGGAGATAGCAAACTAATTCAATGACTATTTTGTTAATGCTGGTTTCAATGTGGCAAAAGGTATTATTGATTCAAAAAGTAAAAACATAAAGAGTTGTGAATATATCAGTAGGAACTCTTCCTCCATGTATGTGTCTGACATTACCAAAAATGAAATACTGGAGATTGTGAATGGTTTTAAAAATAAAAGGTCAACCGATTGGACAGATACTGATATGAAACTATAATCCATTTAATATTAGAACCCCTGACTTATATCTTCAATTTGTCCTTTAAATCTGGCGTGTTTCCAGATCAGATGAAAACTGCAAAAATTATTCCAATTTATAAGAGTGTTGACAGTCATTTATACTCAAATTATAGACCAATTTCATTATTATCCCAATTTTCAAAAATACTGGAAAAACTTTTTCTGAAGAGGCTTGATAGTTTAATAGAAAAATGCATGATATTAAGTGACGATCAATATGGATTCAAGAGCAGTCGATCGACTTCAATGGAAGTTAAATTGATTATATAGCATCTGCATTAGACAAAAAAATATTTTACTTTGGGTGTTTTTGTCGACCTCAAAAAAGCCTTCGATACCATAGATCATAAATTGTTAATGAATAAACTAGAGCAGTATGGTTTTAGAGAACATGCTTACTCATGGTTAGAAAGCTATCTTGACAATAGATACCAGTATGTACATTTTAATGATCATCAATCAGAAATGCGTAAAGTTACTTGTGGGGTGCCCCAGGGTTCTTTGATTGGTCCTAAGTTGTTTATTTTATATATCAATGACATCTGTAAGGTATCCGATTTGTTAAAATGTGTTTTATTCGCAGATGACACAACACTGTATGTATCTGGGGATAATCTTCACCAACTAATTATTGATGTGACTAGAGAACTATCCAGAATCAAGCAATGGTTTGACGGAAATAAACTATCTTTTAATCTAAGTAAAACGTACTCGGTTACCTAATGTAACCTCGGTTCTCTCTAGAAGAGGGAACAAGTATTGCGTAAGTTAGCTTACGCTACGGGAAAGTACTCTTTTCTCGAGATCTGAAGCCAAAAAATTATCCTTAATTTTGTATTCATTGTCAACGCAGTGCGGCAGCCGGCAGACCATGGCAGGCTACATAAGCGTGCTCATTGGCTGCCCAGCGGCAACTGCTGGAGCCTATCAGTGAGCCCTGTGTGACGTTGTGCCCTCCACACCCCTCTAACCGTCAGGATGGGTGTGGTCAGCGTGTATATAAGCAGGGGCTCACAGGCTGATAAACTGGATTTCATAGTCTGAAGCGCAAAAGCTCATGGCGCGACACGGCAGGTTACGCAATATTTGTTCCCTCTTCTAGAGAGAACCGAGGTTACATTAGGTAACCGAGTACGTTCTCTTACGAGAGGTTCTCTCGTATTGCGTAAGTTAGCTTACGCTACAGGAACCCCTTGTCAACGCCGTGCGCCGAGCATCCAGTGCATGAGTCCCAGGGAAACTGGGGAAAACAACATGCTGAAACAGGTGGCCAGCGGAGAAGCGGGCCAGGGCAGGTAATAAGCACTTCATATAAAATAGAGCGGCACTGCCGGTCTATGTATAATGTAAGCAATGCGGCCAGCAGCGCGGGCCCGCACAGTACATAAGCACATAATAGGGGAAAATAGAGCGGCCTCGCCGGTCTATGTGTAGAGAGAATAATCCCCAGCGCAACTGAGTGGAGGACAGGCGGCCAGCTGCGTGGGCCAGCACCGGTCCACAAGCGCTTAATGGGGACAAAAGACAGAGCGGCTCAGCCGGTCTGTGTATAGGAACACTCTTCCCTTGGTGCCATTTACCAGAAATATTACCAGTACATGAACGTAGTCTGCACATGAGCGACTGGGCAGAACATACATATCACTTATACTGACAACAGTTTAGCCTGCAAAGCGGGAACTTCCAGGTTATAAAACCTCACAAATGTCGATGGGGAGGCCCAGCCCGCCGCCATACAAATATTGTGAATAGAAATCCCGCTGGACCAGGCCCACGAAGAGGCCATGCCTCTGGTGGAGTGGGCTCTGATACCCAAAGGACACTGCAGGTGTTTGGAGGCGTAAGCTGCTGCAATCGCGTCCACTATCCACCTGGACAGGCTCTGTTTCGAGGCGGCGAGACCTTTGGTGCGTCCGCCGAAAGAAACGAAGAGCTGCTCGGAACGCCTGAAAGCGGCGGAGCGCGTGATGTAAACTCTCAGCGCCCTAACAGGGCATAGGAGGTTATCACTGTCCCCGTTATCGGATGCTGGCAGAGCCGACAGGGAGATGATTTGCGAAGGGGGTGCCAATCGCTTTGGGGATGTAACCGTGTCTCGGTTTGAGGATGACTATGGAGTTATTTGGTCCGAACTCAAGACATGCAGGGCTAACAGATAGCGCGTGCAAATCCCCCACGCATTTTACTGAAGACAGGGCTATCAGAAAAACGGTTTTGAGCGAAAGGTATTTCAAATCCACGGATTCAAGCGGTTCAAAGGGAAAAGCATTCAGGGTCTCCAGGACCAAGGACAGATCCCAGATAGGAACCGAGGGGGGCCGCGGGGGATTCATCCATCTGGCTCCTCTGAGGAAATGGATGATGAGCTCGTTCCTTCCTATTGTACGGCCACGCGTCGTCTCAGCGAACGCTGCAATAGCCACCACATATACTTTGAGCGTGGAAGGGGACCTGCCCTTATCCAACAGCTCCTGCAGGAAGGAGAGCACTTGCGAAACCCCGCATGTACATGGATCCAGCTCTTAGTAGCGCACCATCCAGAGAACACAGACCATTTAGACGCGTAGAGCCGCCTCGTAGAGGGAGCTCTGGACTGCGTGATCATGTTCACGACCCCTTCTGGCAGGGCAACGGGTATCCGTTGATTACCCACGCATGCAGAGACCATCGCTCTGGATGGGGATGCCAGATCGATCCACCGGCTTGAGAGAGGAGATCCTTTCTCACCGGGATCGGCCATGGGGATGAGTGCGACAGCCTCACCAGCTCTGGGTACCAGGTTTGGTTCTCCCAACGCGGGGCTATAAGAAGCACTGGGTGGTGTGTTTCCCTGATTCTCCTGATGACCTGTGGTAACAGGGAGACCAGAGGGAAAGCGTACAGTGGGAGGCTGGGCCAGGTTTGGGCCAGCGCATCCTCGCTCTTTGAGAAGAACGCTGGGCAGTGAGCGTTGTCTATTGACGCAAAGAGATCGACCTCCGCTCTGCCGAATAGGCGCCAGAGCGACTGGACTCTCTGGGGGTGCAGAGACCATTCTCTCGTGGGAATGATGTCTCTGGACAGTCTGTCTGGGCCGACGTTCAGGTGGCCCGGCACGTGCGCGGCTCGCAGCGAGCCCACGCGAGAAGGCGTTCTGTCAGTTTGCACAGGCTCCTGGACCTGACACCGCCTTGTCGGTTCACATAGGACACCACGGACATGTTGTACGAGCGGACTAGCACATGGTGGTCCCGTATGAATGGGAGAAAGCGCTTGAGCGCGTTCTCGACCGCTATCATCTCCAAACAGTTTATGTGGAGGCATTTCTCCTGGTCTGACCACAAGCCAAAGACCGGTTTGCCCTCGAAAAGCGCACCCCAACCTGTGGTGGAAGCGTCCATCGAGATAACTTTGCGGTGCGAGACGGCTCCCATTGTCACTCCCCGCTGGTACCAGTCGGCCGCTAACCAGGGCTTTAGTGCTGAAACGCAGCTCTGAGTCACTCTGATTCGAATGCCGCTGGAAGCCCAGGCTCTGTGAGGCACTCGGGCGTTCAACCAGCGTTGCAGCGGGCGCATACACAATAGACCCAGCTGAAGCCATACAACCCAGCATCCTCTGAAATGTCTTGAGAGGTGCGGCGCTGCCCGGCTGGAAAGACACGGCCAGGCGTCGAATACAGCGCATGCGTTGTGTCGACCGGCAGGCCGTCATTGCCACGGTGTCCAGATCCAAACCCAGAAAAGAGGTTGATTGACTGGGCACTAATGAGCTCTTGGTCCAGTTGACCGTGAGCCCCAGGCTTTGCAGGTGGCTGAGAAGCACTGTTCTGTGGGCGATGAGATCAGCCTCTGACTGTGCTAGAATCAGCCAATCATCCAAATAGTTCAAAATTCGCATTCCCTGCCCTCTCAGGGGAGCGAGAGCCGTGTCCATGCACTTTGTGAATGTACGGGGTGCTAAAGACAGGCCTAACGGCAGGACGGTGTATTGATATACCTGACCGTCGAAGGCGAATCTCAAGAATGGCCTGTGACGGGGTATTATCTGGATCTGAAAGTAAGCGTCTTTTAGATCGAGGGAGATAAACCAGTCCCTTGGGCAAATCTGCGCGAGGATCTGCCTGGTTGTGAGCATTTTGAACGGTCTTCTCATAAGAGCTCTGTTCAAACATCTCAGATCCAAAATCGGTCTGGCTGAAGTGGGCGAAGGCGGCCAGCTTCTTCAGGCGCTTTCCTAAGCTTGCTGGTCGCTGACTTCAACGACGGCGGCTCTCAAGATCCAGCGATGCAAAGAGCTTCGCAGAAGACAAGAAAATCAGATTTCCAGCCTGTGAACCCTTCCTTATATACACGCTAGCCACACCCATCCTGACGGTTAGAAGGGACGTCACACAGGGCTCACTGATAGGCTGCAGCAGTTGCCGCTGAACAGCCAATGAGCACGCTTATGTAGCCTGCTATGGTCTGCCGGCTGCCGCACTGCGTTGACAATGAATACAAAATTAAGGATAATTTTTTGGCTTCAGATCTCGAGAAAATACAACTTTCCCGTAGCGTAAGCTAACTTACGCAATCCGAGAGAACCTCTCGTAAGAGAACCAAATATATTATATTCAGTAATCGACAAATTAAAACCAGCATGAGCTTAAAGATTGATGATGTGGTACTAGAAAGGGTGTATGAAAACAAATTTCTTGGAATAATATTAGACCATAAATTATCCTGGAAACCACACATCGCTCATGTTCAATCAAAACTGTCCAAAACAATAGCTATATTACATAAAACCAAGTATTTTCTAAATACGCCCTCTCTGTATATTCTGTATTGTTCTCTTATTGTTCCATACATTTCTTACTGTGTTGAAATATGGGGGCATGCTTACACCACAAACACAAAACCTATTTTTACTTTACAAAAAAAAAAGCCATAAGGATAGTCAATCATTCACCGTAAAATAAACCGGCAAACTCAATATTCTGCAAACTTAAAGCAATAAAATTTTCCGATCTAGTCAGTCTGAATACTGCTGTCTTTATGTTCAAAGTCAATGGGAATATAGTGCCTGAAAATATACTTTGTTTGTTTGAAAACAGGGAACAGAAATATAACCTAAGAGGAGACAACGTTTAAATACAAATGGTCAGAACAAACTTTAAAATGAACACCATTTCGGTAAAAGGGGTCGACTTGTGGAATGGTCTCACCGATCATCTTAAAGGGATACTTCACTTTAAAATGAAAATTCTGTCATCATATACTCACCCTCAAGTTGTTTCAAACCTGTATGAATTTCTTTCTTCTGCTGCACAGAAAGATTGAAACAACAAGGTTTGAAACAACTTGAGGGTGAGTATATGCTGACAGAATCATCCGGCTCTGCCGTCTCCAGACTCAGGTTAACCCCGCCTCTGTTCGTAACCTATGGCAAGCCGTTTTAGCTTAAATTGTACCCAGCGTTACTCGTCGTGATTGTATTTTTACTAGAATTCAATTAGAGAGCTCTACAATTCAATTATCACTAGTAACAATTCCAATTAGAGAGCTCTACAAAGGAATTGTTGCTAGTAAAAAAACGAATTAAAGATATGTATAATTGCATGTAATTGAATTAAAGAACTCTGCAATTGCATTCTTACTAGTAACAACTGAATTAAAGAGCTCTGCAATTGGAATTGTTTAGTAAGAATTGAATTAAAGAGCTCTGCAATTGCATTCGTACTAGTAACAATTCAGTTGTAGAGCTCTCTAATTGTAATTCGTACTAGTAAAAATGCAATTACGACGAGTAACGCTGGGTACAATTTAAGCTAAAACGGCTTGCCATATCAAATCAAATCAAATCAAATCAAGTATATTTGTATAGCGCTTTTCACAATACAGATTGTATCAAAGCAGCTTCACAGTATTAAAATAAAATAATACAACAAAGTTTGTTTCTAGTGGAATTTATTGATTGATAGAATAAAATTGAATATCCCCAAAATATCCCCAACTGAGCAAGCCAAAGGCAACAGTGGCAAGGAACCGAAAAACTCCATCAAGTGACCTAATGGAGAAAAAAAACCTTGGGAGAACCCAGGCTCAGTCGGGGGCCAGTTCTCCTCTGGCATTTATGAACTAGAGGCCGGATTGTAGTTTGAAACTGTGAGATTAACAATATTATATGAATGCCTGGCCGAAAAGATGCGTCTTTAATCTAGTTTTAAACTGGGAGAGTGAGTCCGAGCAACGAACAGTATCAGGAAGACTATTCCAGAGTTTAGGAGCTAAATGTGAAAATGCTCTCCCTCCTTTGGTGGATCTGGATATCCTAGGTATGACCAAAAGCCTTGAATTTAGTGATCTTAAAGAGCGCGATGGATTATAGGGTGATAGAAGATCCGTTAAATAGACTGGAGCTAAGCCGTTTAGGGCTTTATAAGTCAGTAGCAATACCTTGTAATTAATACGGGACTTTATAGGTAACCAATGCAGTGATGATAAAATCGGTGTTATATGATCATATTTTCTTGATCTAGTAAGAACTCTAGCGGCGGCATTTTGGACTAACTGTAGCTTGTTTATTGAGGATGCAGGACAACCAGCTAATAAAGCATTACAGTAATCTAGTCTCGAGGTCATGAATGCATGAACTAACTTTTCTGCATCAGAAACTGATAGCATATTACGTAGCTTAGCAATGTTTCTAAGGTGGAAAAAGGCTGTTTTTGTAACATACGAAATATGCTTTTCAAAAGACAGGTTGCAGTCTAATATAACACCCAGGTCTTTTACTGTAGAGGATAAAGTAACAGGACACCCTACTATGTTAAAGTTGTATTGTGAGAGGTTCTGTGGGCGGTTTTTTGAACCGATGATTTATACCTCTGTCTTGTCTGGATTTAATAAAAGAAAATTGCGCGTCATCCAATCTTTTATATCTTTAACACACTCTGTCAATTTGGATAATTTAGCGTTTTCATCTGGCCGTGATGAAATATATATTTGAGTGTCATCAGCATAACAATGGAAACTAATTCCATGTTTCCTTATAATATTTCCAAGTGGCAGCATATATATTGAGAATAACAGAGGGCCTAACACAGATCCCTGCGGCACTCCATAGTTTACTGGAGTTATGATCGATTTTTCTCCATTTAAATAGACAAAATGGTAGCAGTCAGATAAATACGATCTAAACCAGCTTAATGCTTGTCCTTGAACACCAGTATAATTTTGTAGTCGATCTAAGAGTATTGTGTGATCTATAGTCTCAAACGCAGCACTAAGATCAAGTAAAACTAGTATTGAGAAACAGCCTTGGTCAGAAGCTAAAAGTAAATCATTTGTGATTTTAACGAGCGCAGTTTCAGTGCTATGATGCGGCCTGAACCCTGACTGAAACTTTTCATATGTCATTTTCTTGCAAGAAAGAGCCCTTGTAACCTCTCCTCTAGCTGGCCCGCTTTGAACCAAGGTATTCGATGGAATAGTTTGTTATTGAAGATTAAACTGTTTGTGTGTTCCAGATAGCTGAAGAGGGTGTGACTGTCATTGGCATTGTAATTGACATGATACACTGGCTCTCTTTACAGTATCTTAACAGAAGGAGAACTGGTTTTGCCTTGAGAATCATGTTATGTACAAGAATTATTGAAGATGTTGGCCTTCATGTTCATCATACTTTAACATTTCTCCATAAGACAGAATCTCTCATTATAAATTAATCTCTTATTATAAATGAAGGAAACCATCTTGATTCGACAGAAGACTTGTGACCAGCCACTGATTTATTTTTATTTTTATGATTTCATTACAAACTGGTTTAGAAACACAAATGCATTGTTTGTTCATCTCCATCAGCTGCTAATATTTCTTTACCTTTATGTAAACACAAAATCATTACTCATGAGCAGAAACACTAACATCCATTTTCATTGATGAGCACTAACTTTGTCATAACTTTATCATAAAACAAAAATTACTATGGATATTCTAATATTTCAAACAGAAGCAACATTGATTACAAAAGAGATTATGATCTCATAAATTATGGCATATTTATTCTGTCCAGTTAGGGTGTGAATATGTGTGCAGTTTAATGTTTGCTTTGACTGGATCCATCCACAGAAATAAGAGAAAGCCTCTGATCTGACAAATAAATGAAAAACATGAGACGCTGATCTGTAACTCATGAATCTCACAGGTAGTGTCTGTACAGTACACAAACGCTTGAACAATATATTGTCACTTAAATTACACACATTATATTCCATTTACACTCAAACACAGATGGTAAAACATCATGCCACTATTTTCTGGCATGAAGAAAAGGAGTATAATCATGAAAATAGTCATTCAGCTTGAAATGAAAATAGTGAGTCTACATGTCTTGCTTTCTTAACTGTCATTGGTGCTTGCCAAAGGTAAATTCAGCGCTACTCAAGAGGAAGCGTTTAACAGAATTTCCCCAGTTTAAGCATCAACATGACAAAACAATCCCATGCAGAACAATCTTCAATCTGTCAATCTCGTCATGGTTTAAAAAAAACAACCTCATATATCCTCATTCCTGTTTACATTATCATTGACGGATGGTTAACAGATGTAGTTTTGAGGAATTATTGGCAGCACAAATATGAATCATGTGAATGTCTCGAACAAAAGGTTGTTGTTCAGTCTCACGCAAGGAAACCACACAATGAAATGCATCATTAAAATAGACTGGCAGAACAGGTGAACTTTCTGATACTTTCATTTTCACTGAGGGACAAACATTTAGTGAAAGATCAAACACTATCATTTTTAGTTTATTGACTTTAAACAAATGTAATTAATTCAATAAATGCACATGGGAAAAATAAACATTTGGTTTATACACACCACTGTAATTAAAATGTAAATTTAAAGAAAAGATTGTCACCCATAATCTCAGCTTTAAAAATGTATCACTCTAAATTGTAATGTAGACATGCATTCTCTGTAAAGCTGCTTTGAAACGATGTGGATTGCGAAAGGTGCTATAAAAAATAAATGTGAATTGAATAAATAATTTTGACCATAAGAACTGAAGCAAGATGCAAGAAATTGTAGTCGACCCTGATTCCACTGCAACACATATTTTAGAATGAGCTCAAAATGGCTTATATTCTCAATATAACTGTAGAAAGTCAACATTTATATAGTTTCTGCACCATTTGTGTTGATCACATCCTGAACAAATAATCATCATAGAATGGGAATGAGTGTGGGACACCCGAGAACCATCCCAGACAATAGCGTCTCTCAGCTTCATTAAAACATGTTTGTCAAGCAGATCAACCTGTTGTCTGTCCAAATTTATTGTTTAAATTGATGTTAAAGTTCATTTGGTTTACCAGAATTGATTATCTGTTGGGGAACTGGACTATCAGTTGTTTAATCCTGCAGGGAAAGTTTTATCATCATATTGCTGACAGTTTTCCTTTCCATTTCTTTATAAGTGTCTGAAATGAGAGATCATCTGTGTTTTTACCATAGACTGTAAAAAAATACTGTAGTTTTTACAGTAACAGCTCCATCATCTGTGTTTACAGTAACAGCTCCATCTTCTGGTCATAGCAGTGAACTCATGTCTCTCTCACACACACACACACACACACACACACACCAACCCAGTCTCACGGCAGTTCGTGACATAGTAACGAAATTTAATCTATTGATTCGTGTTCGTGGACACGATTTCCCCCATTTTTTCGTGTCACTCAGCACGACTTTCAATCTAATGCATTTCAATGGGACATATTTTTCGTGCCTGCACCACGTCTTTCTTTCGAGAGCACAGTATTGTTTTTTCTCAATTGTTATTCATTTTGCAAACTTTAAGAGCTACATTACTCAATATTTAATCAAGAGATTTTAATCCTCGTTTTTATTGCTTTATATTCGGTAGACTACTCAACATTAATCTATTTATTCGTGTCCAAGGGCACAAATATCCTTCTTTTTTTCGTGTCACTCAGCACGACTTTCAATGCATTTCAATGGGACATATTTTTCGTGCCTGCACCACGTCTTTCTTTCGAGAGCACACTATTGTTTTTTCTCAAATGTTAGGCTATTCCTTTTGCAAACTTTAAGGGCTAGGCCTACATATTACTCAACATTTAATCAGGAGATTTTAATCCTTGTTGTATTGCTTTATATTCGGTAGGCTACTCAACACGAATTGATTCGTGTCCATAGGCACGAATTTCCTTCTTTTTTTCGTGTCACTCAGCACGACTAATCTAATGTATTTCAATGGGGCGTATGCACCACATCTTTCTTTCGAGAGCACACTATTGTTTTTTCTCAAATGTTACTATTCCTTTTGCAAACTTTAAGGGCTACATTACTCAACGTTTAATCAGGAGATTTTAATCCTTGTTGTATTGCTTTATATTCGGTAGGCTACTCAACACGAATTGATTCGTGTCCAGAGGCACGAATTTCCTTCTTTTTTCGTGTCACTCAGCACGACTTTCAATCTAATGTATTTCAAAGGGGATTATGGGGCGTATGCACCACGTCTTTCTTTCGAGAGCACACTATTGTTTTTTCTCAAATGTTAGGCTATTCCTTTAGCAAACTGTAAGGGCTACATTACTCAACATTTAATCAGGAGATTTTAATCCTTGTTGTATTGCTTTATATTCGCTAGGCTACTCAACACGAATTGATTCGTGTCCATAAGCACGAATTTCCTTCTTTTTTCGTGTCACTCAGCACGACTTTCAATCTAATGTATTTCAAAGGGACGTATTTTCCGTGCCTGCACCACGTCTTTCGTTGCAACATGGTCTCACCCCTATTCGTCACATGCCGTTTGGTCATTTCCCCCTCACGTCCAAAGCCGACGTTGAGGGTACCCCCTATTCGTCACTTGACAACGGAGAGGGTCGTCCGATAGATTTGAGTGCGAATCCCTCATCTTTGAATTTTGAACTTTGATTATTTTCCTAACCCTAACTCTTTTTCCTCTCTTTTTATATAATTTTGGGCTACATTAAAATTGCATAATTACAAGACGGTAGCCTATATTTTCTATATGCTTAAAACATTCCAAGGTTCATTTAGGTGGGATATTTTATAATTTTCGATCACATATTGTGGTAATTTCCCCCTCACGTCCATAAGCCGACGTTGAGGGTAGCTTGCTGAAACTCTTTTCTAAATCGGTAATATCACGATTTTTCCTCTCTTTTTTTATATTATTGTGGACTACATTAAAACGACATAATTGCAGGACTGCATATTTGCTGTAGGCTTAAAACATGCCTTAATTTATTGTGGGATATTTTATAATTGTCGATGGTATTTCAATTTGCAATGGCTTATAGTGAGCCTACTTTTCTTTTCTTTTTTTTCTGCGCCAAAAAAAAGAAAAAGAAAAAAAGAATAGCCTAGAACTTTCATCTCAATACTGATTATGAAGTTGTAATAAATTAATTATATAGCCTACTGCAGACATGTTTATATTACTTTATATGGACATATCCTTTGGCAAAGAGATGGATGCATTCTGGGAAGTGATATGTGCTTAAATGTAATGGCTACATACTCGTTTTTCCTTCACTTGGACATTTATGCTGACCCCTTTAAAAGTTTGAGCACGGATATAAAATATTAAGACTGTACTTTTTAATTATGATTGATATTTTGGCGCAATTTTGTGCAACACGTCACTGTGTGCGACCATCGGAGAAACCATTGCCCAGCGCGATTCCACCACGGTAAGTCGCTTACAACAGTCTAATAAGCAAGATGAATTCATAAGCATTATTTACACGTCCAAAATGAATAAAATTACGAGTTTATATAAAAAAACATGTTCTAAGCCTAGATATAGGTTCTAGATGTATATATCCAAAATAAAATTATGAGTATTTCCACATTAAAAAAAAAAAAAAAAAACATGTTGTGATATATATATCACAACATGTGTTTTTTTTATGTGGAAATACTCCTAATTTTATTTTGGACGTGTAACTGCTTATTGAGAATTTTTTGGGGGAATAGTAATTGGGGACATTTAGATGATGTGATTTTCTCTCGATCATCGTGGTTCACACACAACGTCACTGTAATGTGTTAGTAATAACAATATTATCACTTGGTCTAACGTTATACTGCACATAACGCTGCCTTTAAATCTGGGATGGCGAACCCCTAGACACATGTTACGTGCCATTAAAAAAAAATGTTACGCGACTTTTAACAGTAGCACAGGAAATAGGAACAACGTGAATCTGTATTTATTTATCCTAAGCATTTACAAGAAAATGGGAATCACTCAATATTTGGGTACACTTTTTAAATCTTATATCAACATAACACTACATAATTAACATTTTCTGTTGTTCTCCCTGCAGATCCTGTCAAACATATCACCTGTCGAACCTATCCGAACCTGATTTTCAAAACCCAAAGGCACTTTTAAGAGCCAACCTCTATCTCTTCATTATTTTCTATCTTACATCCTCTCTGTTACATCCTCTCTTTCATCCTCAATCTTTATCTATCTCACAGTCTTTATCTATTGCTCTTTCTTTCCTCCCTGTCTGTCTTTGTCTACTTGTCTGTCTTACCCATCTTTGTCAGTCTGTCTGTTTGTATCTGACTGTGTCTGTCTGTCTGTATCTGACTGTCTGTCTGTATCTGACTGCTTTGCAATGGCCACCAAGCATAAACTTGATTCACAGGATCCCCACTACCAAGAGGGGAGACGCATGGCTCTGGAGCTGAAACATGAACACATTCTAGCTGAAGCCAAGGTTAGAGTTTTTGTACACCTCAATCATTTTATAACAACAAACATAACAAATTAAAGTAAAACGTGATGAGGAATATGTAAGAATGATGAGTGCAGAAGATTTAATACAGGTATATTGCATGATGCATCCTGCCATGCTCTGTGACATGTGTTAATAAGGGAATATAATAATAATAATAGTATATGCAGTTCCATCCCTCTGAGTTACAGAGACTTGGAGAATCTATTCCAAGGCTCATTTAAGCCTTTTGGTTACCGTACTTGTATCAACATCAGTCTTACAAGAAATATTCACTCCAATACACAGAGAGCAGCTGATGAGAGGAAACGTGTACGAGACCCTCCACACACCTCTAAAAGGGAATCTGTAGGACGTGGTAAGCCGAGGGGGAGGCGAGGAGGGCGACGCCATGCCTCCGCTACAGGTTATATCTGAATTATTTGACATTTGTAGGAGGAATTTACAATGATAATGTTGGACCAACTCAAATTAGAACACTGTAATTGTTTATTGAGAGTTTAAAATATTCAAATATCTAAAAAGACATTAAAAAGTAGATAAACCTTTCAGTGACACTTTTGTAGAAGACACTACCATGTACTTAACAAAAATATGTCTGATTTCATAAATTGTTTAGTATATAGTTTGAAAAGAAGAACAAGAATAGAGTGTGATAGCCTAACTTGTTCTTATTCTTCTATGTGCTGTTTTACAGCCACATACCCCACGGTCGAGTGCTCCCTGTCATCCAGTGTGGAGGTTCCACTTACTGCAACCTCAACAAAACTAAATCCTCAAGAGGAATTTGGTAATTCACAGTGATGAATTTATCCATGTACAGTATAAAAAAAGTGTTCTAATACTGATCAGTTGACTTTTAATTGTTCCTTATCTAAATTATCCCTTACCGCTTTATTTTTGGATTTTCTTTACAGAAAAAAATATGGAGAGGCTCTCTGATATTTTGGCGTCATGTCCTTCTGCTGCTCAGCCTCAAAGTAGCTCTGCATCATCATGGTCTTTTCGGCAGCAGAAAGCCTCAGAGCGCTGGAAAGAAGCGAGACCATACCACCTAAAATGCCTTATTTCAAAAGAGGCTTTTGGTCATCCCCTGTGTTACCTTTGCAACGAGCCTGCTGTTATTAGGTTGGTTTTCATTAATACCAAACTTCAATTACCCAGGGTGGGTTTGCTGAGTGCCCTGCTTTATAGGCTAAGATACATGTCTTTTGGGATGGGAGAAGACTTAGATACCCAGATGAAAAACACATTAATGAGAAAAGTAAATCTAGGACCTTCTTGTTGTGAGGTGACAGTGCTAAACACTGAGGCACTATGCAATCCTATACAATAAAATCGAACCTAGTAAAAGTGAAATAGCTTAAATAGAGTGTACAGTACTTTATATGAGTTATTCACCTGAAATAATGTATTATATTATAATATTGTTTTATTTTCTCCTTAGGTGCAGGGAGTGTCTTCCTGAGGAGTGGTTCTGTGGGGACTGTGATGTATTGCATCACAAAAAACATCCACTCCACAACAGGGAATGCGTGATTCGTGTTTTTTTTGAAGCCATTCCTCCGACCACATGCATCATTAAAGGGGAGGATGGATATTGCACCCATGAGCAAGGTACGTTCTCACGAAAGCTTTAATTTTGCTGTTCAATGTGTGTCTGCAGACAGTTACAGATAATCTAAATTATTGGTTTTCCTTCTTTTTGCCAGCTTGCATTTTGCCAACTGTGAAGGTGCCAGACTGCTCCTGTGGAGGCACAAACTTCACTGTGTTACCAGGCAAACCAGTGATTTTAATTACCATCAATGGTAAAAAAATAAATATATATATATATAGTAGATTTGATGTTTTTCACACTAGTGTGCTGTGGCATTGCAGAAGTGACAATTGCAGAAGTGACAGAACATATGGAATAGCACATGGTAATGTTATTAACTGAAACAAAGACCTGTTATTGTCCTCCGCAAAGAAAAAAATTATTAGCATCTTTCCAGCATGATGTCCAATCAACACAGCAGTGTGGAATTTAGTGAATTTGAAAATATAAATGTGGGATTATAGGATCTTGTGCAATGTCTCTCAACCATTCACAATGTGCATAATGAACTAAGTGTTGTAAAATTAAGTATGTGGTAAATGTGTATTATATTTTTAATTATTTTTTTTGTTCCAAGGGCGTTTTGACTTGCATCAGCCACTGTATGAATGTCAAACATGCCAGCAGCAGTGGACCCCTGACTTTAAAGACCTCCTAAGAAGTGGATATTGGCCAGCCTCCATCACCAATTCCACACTTTATACACTGGACCTCTTGAGCTCCTTTCAGGAACTCAAGATCATCTCTCCGGGATTCTCCAGACAAGCCTTCGCAAAGCTGCTGGAACATCGCACTAAGTGTGGAGGAAGAGTAAGTGTAAATGTTATTACCATTTTATTAAAAAAAATTCCATAAGCAGACAATATCAAAATACTATTTCATTCTATATATTTTCCAGTCTGGACCTATCAACGGCGATGCACTGCAGCGCAGCTTCTTAGAGCTTTCGTATGCATCATTTGAGGAAGACCAGCTCTGCTGTAGTGCTCCTTTCACCTGCCCAGCCTGCACACCAGAAATGTTGGCTGTTTCAGCAGATGGAAACAGAAAGCTATATCGCTTTCGCCGAAACGGAAGGTGATCTTTCTTCCAGTCTTTTTATTAATTTATTTTCTTACTTCATATATTTCATGAACGGATTTTCTATTTTTCTTTCTTCCTCAGCTCTGATGATCCTGGCTTTTTTGAGGGGCTCTTTGTGGCTGAAGACAGCGCGGTGTCTAGATTTGTCGACACCATACAGAAAGCAGTGAAAAATGCAAGTTGACAAAATAGTTGTTACAATAATAAACGTGACCCCCACTTCAATTACTCCTGCCTACCAATTACAAAATCAAATTGAGAGAATAAATGCCATATATTGAATGACGCCATTGCTTTTATTTGATTTGTCGTGTTTGTTTTGTGTGTCATAGACACAGGGAAGAGGCACATGTGGGGACTCCCAGTGGACAGCAGCGAGGGAAACTTCAAGGAGGGCTTCAAAATTGGATGAAGAGGGGATGGAGGTTGCTGTGTGTCGCCATGGGTTCCTTTTGAAAGCCCTTAATATGTACAGGGGGGAGATATTTGCCTACCCTCTGTACCTTCAAAGGGAGCTCATGCCAGCCAAGGCACAATTCTTCGCAATGGACGTGGCATGCAAATACTGGCCATACCTGGAGAAAGTAGCTAGTGTCCTTCCTGCTCTTCAGGAGCTGACCACTATGAAACCCTTTCTCAGTGTAATGCATGCTCGAGCACATGCTACTAAGTGTGAGGTGTGTATAATATTTTGGCATCATATGTACATTTGTAATATTTACAAGCACATTAATAATATGAAATATAAGTTAAGCTACACTATATTATCTTGTCTTTTTGCATAACCATTTCTTGCATGGAATGTAATGCCCTTTGATGAAAATTGTGGTTTGTAATATTGGGCTATATAAATAAAATAAAATTGAATTTCTTCCACCCTTTACTAACAGATTAACTGGAGTGGCAGGAACCAGGAAGGAGCAGGGACAACCGCTGGTGAGGAGGTGGAGCAAGTGAACAGCTACCTCTCACGTTGTGCCCTGACGACCAAATATATGTCCAAAGCAGGTGATCGGAGTTTGCAATATTCGTGTATAAATTTTTTTAGATTGATCATCATAACCTCATTATTTGCTTTCAACAGCACGGGTGGACATGCTTACTTTGCATGCAATGGGGTGGAACGAGAAAAAAATCTCTCTTTACATCAGGGACTTTCCACAAGATATGTGAAGGTAAGTCTCCTATTAATTGTTTTGTGTCCTTTTGTTGTGTTTACTTGGCCTGTTGTTAATCATACAAAGTTTTAATCCTTATTATTGTATAACTGTTCATCAGACTTGTCAGAGACTCAAGGATGAGACTGCAAGGCTAGCTGACCTAAAAACAGAGCTAGATTGCACAGATGAAGTGGTGTCACAGTGGCTATCTGATGTAAAAGAATGGGCAGCTGGTGGTAAGCATGACCAGATAAAAGAAACAACAAATATCCCTTTCTACAATCTAAATTTTATGTTTGATATTAAAGAGCAGCAAAAAATAGTAGGCGGATCTTCATCTAATGTGATGCCACATTTATGTCAGGTTTATTAGTATATTCCAGTTCCCTGCAGGAAGTGCACATACAAAGTTTAAATAAGTTGGATTAAAAGGTTTTACATGAAATTCAAGCAGAGAAACGGTTCTGTGTTTTAACAGTGAATTTGCTTTCACTATATCTTCTACAGAGACACTTGATACATCTTGTGCCAGTCAAGGCACCACACACAGAGGACTTCAGCAATCAATTGAGGGGCTTTACCTTAGTGTGAGGCACCGGAAGCGAACCCTCTACCGTCAGAATGGTATAACTATATAATATAATAGGTTGAAAAATTCAGGCTATGTATGCATCCTATTCCACCAACATGGAATTAGCAAATAATGTAGTAGCACAGTTCAGCTCAATCATTGAATTCTGTTCTTTAAATGACCAGTCTGTAGGATTTAGTGGTATCTATCAGTGAGGTTTGACGATTGCAACCAGCTTACCTCACCTCTATCTTTCCAAGCTACGGTAGCCGACGAGAAAATGTGAGAGGTACTATCCCAAACCCAGTGTTTGTTTGTCCGTTGTGGGCTACTGTAGGAACATGGAGGTGCAACATAGCGGCCTCCGTGGAAGGGGAACGTATTTAAAACTGCCCATTCTTAATTAATTAATGCACAATTATTATTTTCAGGCAATCATGAAAAGTGTGTGTGTTAGTTAGATTCCCCCCAAAATGTTACACACTGGACAATTAGTTTCCCATGTCAGTCTACATTATAATTTTCACATACTTCAATAACTGCAGCTTTGCTTTTCAATTTTTTGGTGCTATAATTTTTTTCTTGTTGAAGAGTCAAAAACCTCTGCCTCTGTACTTTATGTCTTTCTAGACAGCAGCAAGTTTCGCCATCGCCTTCGAAGGAAGCTGGCAGAAGACAAAAAACTCCTTCTTCAGGAGATACAGAAATACAATGATCTTGTACTAGAATCGGCAACAACCATTGACGTAGCTGTGGTGGAGCATTCCCTAACTGGAGAGAGCACTGTGTCTCAAATATGGCCGTGGGAGGTTCATGGCAGTGGTATGTCTGTTTTTAGATGCTTCACAGGAATTTACCGTATTTACAGTTCTGCTTTATAGAGCATACTGAACTAAGGCATGCATGTTACATATTGAGTGTTGTAATATTAATTTAGTTTAATGGTGTATTTTCAGTTTTCTTATGTATCAATTTGATAAAAAAAAAGTCAATGTTTGTAGTGATTATGCAAGATTGTCTCATGTGTACATATAACTGTTATTGATTCTTAGCAAACATTTCAATCAAGAAACGAGTGCACGACCAAGTGATGTTAACAAGGCGACTGCATGAGGAAAGAAGCGTTTTGGTGTTGGAGATGGCACAACACTGCACGTGGTTGCAGAGCCTGGCAATGGTTCTCAAGAACAAGTTGGCTGAGGAGGGTAAGTTTAATTAAAACCCTGTCCATCTAATGTGTTTAAAAAAAACGTACAAAAAAACACATCAGTCACAGAACTTGGATGGAGTAGAACGGTTATGGCTCTCTTTGCCGTGGTCCTTTGGGATATACATAAAATGGGGATTAAAGTTGTTACTGTAGCTATGGTAACAAGTCAGTAAGGCTATAAAGATTCACATTTGCTTGAAAGATGTGCAGATTTGTTGTACTATGTCTGTTACTGGAAAGCGGAAATGAACAAAAGAATTTGAACATTGGAATTTGTGTCCTGGTGTGTTACATGGGGTTAGCATAACATCAAGATTAATCTTATTATTATATCCTCCAGTCAACATCGAAAACCTTGCTGGTCAGCAAGTAACAAAATATGTTACTTCAGCACAACTGTAGTGAAGAAGAAAACTGTTAACTTAAAACAGCTATCAGACATATATATGCTGCTTTGGGCCTCCCTACATACAGTAAAGTCACCTCAGTGAGCCATGTTGCCTTAAGTTGTTTTATACAGAAGCTTGCCTGGTCCCATGTCAGCGATACACATAAAAATGGCAATCATCCTGCTATGTAGATATGAATTGGTGATATCTTTTTACTCCATTTAAGTTATTTGGCCCAAACATAAATGATCACATTCATCTAATCTTTCCTAATGATCCGCTAGCTGGCCGCCCCATAAGCAAGCCGTCAAAAAAACGTGTCTCTGTAGGCAGCCTAGGCTCAGATCTGCACACAAAAACAGTTGCGCTCACCACCACTCAAAACCAAAACAAATAGTGTTCCAACCAATCACGGCGGGTGTTGTGAGGTTTTGCGCTCGTGCACGGCTGCCTATGACGGCTGCACGCGAAACTCACAACACCCACCCCTGTCGGTGATTGGTTGGAACACTATTTGTTTTGGTTTTGAGTGGTGGTGAGCGCAACTGTTTTTGTGTGCAGATCTCAGAGCCTAGGCTGCCGACAGAGACACGGTTTTTTTTACTGCATGCTTATGGGGCGGCCAGCTAGCGGATCGTTAGGAAAGATTAGATGAATGTGATCATTTATGTTTGGGCCTGAAATCACTGATACAACCTTTAATATAGTTTGTCTTTAATGTAATCTCGTTTGTATTTTGAGACGTAGACCAGGGAAATGAGGGACTTTGCTGTCTCTTGAGAAGAAGACTGTCAGAGGTGTCAGAAAGGTTCCAAGTGGTCCTCCAACAGTACAAGACTGCCTTAGGTCCTGAGGCCTCTGTTCTTCTACATGTTGAAGAGGAAGATCAAAGTGGCCTCAGTAGTCCAGACACCAGTGAGGATGAAGAGGAAAACACAATTTAGGTCATTCATTTATTAATATTATGTATGTTTGTTTGTTTGTTTGTTTGTTTTTTGGAATAACCCCCTGTTACTGTTATTCTTAATAATTTATTTGTGTATTTTATTAATGCTTTACACACCTTACTTATTCTAAAACAGCTGAAATTCACTCTCTTATCCTAATTCTTGCTTTTTTGTTTTTCTGTATTTCCCCAGATGGAAGCTGCACGAAGGACTATGTTGAAGGAAATGGACTTGCCCTATATCTGTGTATTATTAGTATGCTGATTGATTAACCACATCAAAATCTTGTTAAAAATTCAAACTGTGTCTTTAGATTTTCCAAGCAATTTAGTTAGCACATTGCACAGTTCATTGAAAATGCACAAACCTCTCAGTATAGGTGCACCAATCTTATCCAAAAATGTAAACTTTGCATGTATGATATTACCAGATGTAATTACTGGGCTCATATGATATCAGGGTAGTGTATACTCTTTTAAGAGAGACTCCCCTTAATTGTGGTGACCCTGTGACCTTTCCTTTTGCACCAACGTTAGGCCAAACTTTTGACTTGCATACAACAAATGTTATGAACCGATTTCTGTAATTTGCTGAGCAATGAATCATGTCATGTTGACCTTATGACATTCCCTGTAGCACAATCATTAGACCAGAATGTAAAATTGAATATTGTCTAATTGGGCAGATTGCCATGAAATCTTGTAAGCACATGATGACTTTGGTGACCTCATGACAGTTCCTCTATCATCACATTTAGGCCTTAATGTAAAAACTCATTCTTGATTGCATTTCTCAAAATTCACTTATTCTGCGGTGCAGCAGCAGTGTCTGTGTCATTCTATGTCATTTTTTTTTTTTCCCCAGAGGAGGCTGCCTATGGATTACTACTTGATTGGGTGTATATAACTGTTGTGTAACTTTATATTACTGCAAAGATGCATTATAGTATGTAACAGAAAAACACACCGTTTTTTATTTTACGATCATAATTTATATTGTATATTATTACAGTTGACAGATGACTTAATTCTTTGTTCTGCTGGAGCTTTTTGCAAGTGAACTTAACCTCACAGTCCAATGTTTTTAAATACAGCCTTATGGCTTGTTTGACAAATATGCATTTGGTGTATTTTCACTGGAATTGTTGTGAGAGACAAGAAATAAAGTATTTCCAAAGATGAATATTTTGTTTTTACTTTTTCATACTTTATTGAAAAACAATATTTTATATTTTTATAGTTGATAAAAAACATCACACTGTGGAATCTTGTTTACAGATAAACTGTTTAACAGTTTAAACTCTGTTTAACATCAAGCATTATTAATTAATTAATTACTTTAATGCATGTCTTTTTACTTATTTTCAAACAATCAACCTTGTTTGTAATTAAACCAGATCTATCATAATAAGTAATGTGTATCTGTTAGGTGTATATGTTACAGTTTTTCCCGATTGCTGAAACACTATAACTATGGATATGAACTCAAATTTCAAAAACGCAACACCGTTTATCAAAAAGCACACCCTTTTCCCCAAACTATAAACACTACTCCCCAGTTTTGACACATGAGTCAGATTTGTTAAACTTTCACTGCAAAACTTTACACACATTATCCATTTATCATTGCCTACACAATGTAATTTAGAAAGCACTACACAAAGAGTCAAAACTCATCACACGGCAATCAGAACCTTCAACAGATCGATGAAACGGATAAGATGAGAGGGGGAGGAGAAAGGGAAAGGGCAAAGAGACAAGCATTCTCAGATGAGATTTGTGCCAGCTCCCTAGTTGGGGTCATCCCTCTGTTCCCACAGCTCTATGTTACCACGGCCCTATGTTCCCACTGCCCTATGTTCCCACATTTCTGTGAATTTTTTTTTACTGAAAATTTAGAAAATTAGGTTCTATGTTCCCACAAACATATGTTCCCACAGTCCTATGTTCTCTCAATATTTTTCTAATTTCAAAGATTTTTCTCAAAATGAAACTCTAAGTCAAGTCATTTTCTTACCACATTTAACCCACATTTAAGATATGCACGCTCCCCCCTGTAGAGACGTGCCATTGAACTTGTTACTAAGCGTACAAATCAGCGTCCATACTTGAAGTTCTTCCAGTTTTCAGAGTAGGGTTAGTTTTAGGGTTATAAAATTGTAGCTTTACTATACACTCACCTAAAGAATTATTAGGAACACCTGTTCAATTTCTCATTAATTCAATTATCTAATCAACCAATCACATGGCAGTTGTTTCAATGCATTTAGGGGTGTGGGCCTGCTCAAGACAATCTCCTGAACTCCAAACTGAATGTCAGAATGGGAAAGAAAGGTGATTTAAGCGATTTTGAGCGTGGCATGGTTGTTGGTGCCAGACGGGCCGGTCTGAGTATTTCACAATCTGCTCAGTTACTGGGATTTTCACACACAGCCATTTCTAGGGTTTACAAAGAATGTTGAGACATTCAGATGGTAGAGTCAGAATTTGGCGTAAACAGAATGAGAACATGGATCCATCATGCCTTGTTACCACTGTGCAGGCTGGTGGTGGTGGTGTAATGGTGTGGGGGATGTTTTCTTGGCACACTTTAGGCCCCTTAGTGCCAATTGGGCATCGTTTAAATGCCACGGCCTACCTGAGCATTGTTTCTGACCATGTCCATCCCTTTATGACCACCATGTACCCATCCTCTGATGGCTACTTCCAGCAGGATAATGCACCATGTCACAAACCTCGAATCATTTCAAATTGGTTTCTTGAAGATGAAAATGAGTTCACTGTACTAAAATGGCCCCCACAGTCACCAGATCTCAACCCAATAGAGCATCTTTGGGATGTGGTGGAACGGGAGCTTCGTGCCCTGGATGTGCATCCCACAAATCTCCATCAACTGCAAGATGCTATCCTATCAATATGGGCCAATATTTCTAAAGAATGCTTTCAGCACCTTGTTGAATTAATGCCACGTAGAATTAAGGCAGTTCTGAAGGCGAAAGGGGGTCAAACACAGTATTAGTATGGTGTTCCTAATAATCCTTTAGGTGAGTGTATATATCAACAATCTCCTACAGTTGAAACATACATTATACTATATTTAAATGATCAAGATGAAAAAAAAATCACGAGGCTATCAGGTCATTGAGTATATTTGACTGTTATTGTAGTTGTAGAACAACCATCAGGGCTGTCTCCAATGTACACTATTTACTTTTTTTTTCCAACTGCTTGCACACATTTTTTAAAACTATGTCACCTTTTTTCAAAACTTTCCCAAAACTGCACACACAAAATTGTGTGTAGCCTAGTGTTTTGAAAAAAGTGTTTTATGCTATTAGTCAAAGGCTGAGAAATAGTTTATTGTTTTTGGAGATGTGGTGTGAAGTTTTGCACTTTGAGTGAGAGGTTTCAAAAAATCGTGTGACATAAAAAAGATTTTGTGTGTAAGCAGTTGGGAAAAAACTGTATAAACTACAATTCCCACGAGAGACGTGCCATTGATCTTACAAAGTGTACATATCAGTCACCATACTTGTAGTTCTTCTGGTTTCCCAACCAGGAATAATGTTATAAAAATGTGTCTTTACTATTCTATATTAAGAAACATACATTATACAGCCGAAACATACATTAGGCTATATTTATAGGCTATATGATTAGGATTAAAAAAAAAAAAAAATCGCCAAGACTTCAAATCTGTGGTTTTAGCTAGGCTACAGTAGACATGAATTCAAGATTGTCGGCGGGAGTTATGCTACCCTTCAAAGAGCGACTAAAAAAAAAAAAATTTGTATTTAACATTGTTTATTTATTTATGGCCTGCAAATGTTTTACCAACTGATGAATGTAATAAACTGCCACTTATAAATATGTCAGCATTAGATGCAATAAGTATACAAACAATATCCTAATATTACAGTAAAGAATTCCAAAATGTGTGAAAAACACTGTTCAGTTCTAGAAGATAAAATCATATATTTTATTTGGATGAATCAGTCTGTTTATCAGATTTACCAATTGCTATAGTTTGTTTGTGCTGGTCAAGAATAGATACAATTGAACTGCAAGCAAAAACTTGGGGCCACTGTTTCAAATATGTGAGTGGCTCCTCCCCTAACAAATGTAACCTCACTCCAATTTTTTTTATAAAAACTTGAGAGCTCTGATTAAATTATATATGCTAAGCTAAATTTTAATTAAAAAAGAATCCACTTCATCACATATAAATATGCTCAATGTAGTCTGTTTCTTTTGTCTCAACCACTTCATCCTCATATTGTTTTGAATTAAATTCATGCATGGAAAAGTAAAAACAAAAATTATTATCTTTTGCAAGTGTTATTGTAGTGTATTTGTGTTCTTTCACAAAAATACAAGTGAAAATATTCCAAATGCTTATTTATTGCTTAATTACTCACTAGAGGCTTAAAGAATGATCAAACAAATTTATTGACAAGGTGCATAACAAATTGAAACTATATAGTCTTTGGCAATTGGACCACATCAAGACATCACTCTTTTAAGAGAAATGCATGATATGAAAAAGGGATATCCCCTACATGGAGCCGACACTGGTGGTGGTGAAGGGGTGAGTAGCAATGCTGAGATCTGGATGAATGTGGAGCTCTTCTCCTGATGACCACAGTGGAGGGACCTACTGTATGACAAGATTGGCTCAAGAGGGTTGAGAAGAAAATACATTTGGTTTAAGACATAAAACACCCAGTCAGCTGATGAGTTTGGAGTAGAAGAGAGTGAGAGAGACAATGTAAAAGATATGATATAATGTGCGAGTATAAAGAAGGACAGTCTTATTTGTTGAACTTCATATTTTAGCTTCATGTCAAACAAGCCATAAGGTTGTATTTCTTAACAGTGGACTGTGAGGTTAAGTGAACTTGAAAAGCACAGAAAACAGAACATGAAATCAAATTACACGTCAACTGTAATAAAATAACAGTGCAATTTATAATCATGAAATATGAAACATGCTTTTGAATAACATCTGAAGAAGAAAATTCAGTTGGATTAAGTACATTTCTAGTACATTCCCTTTCGAGATTAAACTCCAGGTCATATTCTTGGAGATGTTCCCCTTTTCACTACTACAGAAAGATGAGATATGACTTCAAATGCAGCACAGAAACAATTTAATAAATAGGCTGAAACCAAAATGGAGTTCTAAATATACATTTTATTTATTTTCATTATTTTGGAGTGAATCCTTTGGCTGCCAGGAATGGGCCCACTGCTCACCACTAAAAACAGAAGGGAATTTTTTTTTCTGTTACTGGTTGGGGTTTCCAATAAACTTAAAACATTACCGAACATGTCTTTTATAAGTATAAGTTTCATTTTCCATCTATGAAGAACCACCACCTTCATGCATCCAGTAATGGTGGTGGTCCTTCATAGATGGAAAATGAAACTGTTATACTTATAAAAGACATGTTCGGTAATGATGTGTGCTTTAAACTTGTTTAAAAGGCTTGTTTAATCTGAAACAGAACAGATTAATCAAAAAAATTGTAGCAAAAAAAAAGTTTAAGTAAATAAATAATGAATGCATTAATTCATTAAGCAGAAGAACAGAATAATACATACCATACTGGACAGGGCTCCCAGTCAACCAGCATTTCTGCTTTGCCCTAATGTAAGAAAATACAAAAAATAAAATCCATTCTTAGCATAAGGCTATTATGTCTGATTATAGGCATTGAGTTTCATTGATTTTCAGAAGACACTCCTTCATAAACTGTAATTCAAAAAGACTGAACACATAAAAAGTATCTACCTAACAATTATGGTATGTATAATATGTATTTGCCAAAACACACGGAAGTTTCTAAATCCTATATTACACTCTGCATACTGCCTACACTCTGCAGTTCCTTTATGACTGTCTAACCTTTCTCACTCTTTCTCTTAATACACTCCTGATGGGGAAAGCCTCTAGGCGAGTGTGGTAGGAGCAATCTGTGAACATCAAAAACACATTTCAAATATTTCTTAGATTGTTAGATTAGAAACAAAATAAACACAACTATGAAGACTTAAGTAGTGACCAGACTTGCAAGGATGACAAGTGATGTTTATCACTAATCAAAATATGTATCATGGAACCAAATTACTCTCGGTTCCAATGTGGTATGCTTGCTTGAATAACCATACTACTGCTAAGCCACAGCTCACAACTAAGAACACTGCTGCTACTTCTACTACTTGGCAATGCATTTTGGTCAAATTTGACTAATTAAGCCTGTTGGATTTTATAGCATGTCAATTGTAATAATATCAATAATACTAATCATTCCTATTCTATATCTATTATGAATAATCATGGTTACGTGTGCTACGCTGGACTAGCTGGACTGGTCACGACATTTACATACAGTATTGTTGCCCTGTTGTTGATTTGACTGCTTGTATTGTACATATTGTATTTATTTGTAAGTAACTTTGGATAAAAGCGTTTGCTAAATAATTCATTAAATAAATAAAATTGTGACTACCGGAAATTGTCTGTTGTAGTAGTTAAAAAAAATAAGCAATTGAACTAAAGCGAATTAACGGGTTAAGTTGCAATGTTTAGCAAAGTATGAATCATTGCTTTTACATGCACTTACTCTTTTGTGGCCTTTTCCTTTCAGGCATATGCCTTGGTCCCCCTGTGGGATATAAGATTACAGTCCAGTCATATATCCACTCAAAAAAAAAAAAAAAACACATTTACAATAATTAGACAAAATGCACTTTGTAATGTCTTTTCAACATAAATATGTGTCCCTGGTGTGTCTAGACACCCCTGAAATATGAGAAAAGACCATCCTCCCAGTTAATGTGTGTGCAAACACACCGTTTAATTTGGCTCCAGATTTTACATCACATGCAGGCTCATTGGAAAATAGTAATCATAGTAGGCTTTTAGAATACTCCATCTAAAATGACCTGTTTCAGACACGGTCTGCATAAAGGACCAGTTCAAGATAAATAAGGACTTTTTTTAGGATCATGCAAAGCTACTCTAGTGGAGTATCAGAATAAAAATATAGAACTGGAAATTAGCATAATAGGCCCCCTTTAAATTCTATTTAAGTAATGAATTTACTTATTAGAGAATCTGCTTGACTAATGAGTTTCATTGAGTTTCATAGTTACCAAGCTATGGTAACAGTTATCAGAACCACCAATAATTACCCTAATAATAATAATAATAATTCATTACATTTATATAGCGCTTTTCTGGGTACTCAAAGCGCTTTACATTGAAGGGGGGGATCTCCTCAACCACCACCAATGTGCAGCATCCATTTGGATGATGCGACGACAGCCATATTGCGCCAGAACGCTCACCACACACCAGCTTACTGATGGAGAGGAGACAGTGATGAAGCCAATCAGTATATGAGGATGATTAGGAGGCCATGATGGACAGGGGCCAATGGGCAAATTTGGCCAGGATGCTGGGGTTACACCCCTACACCCCACTTTTTCGAAGGACACCCTGGGATTTTTAATGACCACAGAGAGTCAGGACCTCAGTATAACGTCTCATCCGAAGGACGGACAAACATTATTTACATACCTGACTTTTTTTTTTTTTGACTTGCGACTGTGCCCCTGGCTGACCCTGTGAAGACAGCTGTGGGTTTGGAGAAAGAAAATTACTCATATACCAAATAAATCTTTAACTTATTATTTCAAATTCTTGAAGATCACAACATCGCACAAGTGTGGCAGTACATGTATTAATAGGTGTAAAGTACATGCATTCTTATTGCGATTGAATTAAGGTTGCTCCATTAACTCCACGTGTTTCATTTTCTCGTTTATGTCCATCCTGTTTGTGATAATCCTAATTTGTTTCAACAAGCGCTGATTCTGCGCTGACTTGTTCAGGGAACGCAAGGGGTGGGAGAATGGTTAAGTTAAGTGTTCATGGGACACTGACATTCCCAATTATTTTGAATATTCGAATTATCCTAATATCTTTAATAATAAAATTTGGCCTAGTAATTTCAGCATTTGATTAGTAGTACTTATTTTACTTTTAAATTTTTAATAGACTCACAAAATTCCTTCCAACAGCCCTAGTACAGAATCAGATAGACCTATCATCTATCTAATTATGTAATATCAGATAAACTTTTCTAGCAGATTATCCATTGAAAATGAGAACCCTGTAGGTGATGATACACAGGGCAACTTTTTGAGCAATGTTGCTGGGCAATGTTGCCGTCAACAGGCAACCAGATGAGACACAGGGCCCACAACCCATCTAAATTATCCAGATAGAAATGTGTTGCCCATTTTCAATGTGAAAGTGCCCAAGGAACAATCGCTCGGCAAGATTGCCCGGCAACATTGCTCAAAAAGTTGCCCTGTGTATCATCACCTATAGTGAGTTTTACTTTATCAAGCAGCAAAAAAGTTATAGCATGGTGAGTTTGAGTTCATTTCGTTGAAAAGAGCCCTAACCTGCATCAAGCTCTATGGGGGAAAAACACTGGAAGTCAAGTAAAGTTAAGGTAACCCATGGGTCAAACACTTTTGGACTTTACAAATATAAACTGTAACTCTTTAAATTTGTTCTAATTACCTTGCCCCTCCGTGGATTCCGCCTCCTCCACTTGCCCCTCCGTGGATTCCGCCTGCTCCACTTGCCCCTCCGTGGATTCCGCCTCCTCCACTTGCCCCTCCGTGGATTCCGCCTGCTCCACTTGCCCCTCCGTGGATTCCGCCTGCTCCACTTGCCCCTCCGTGGATTCCGCCTGCTCCACTTGCCCCTCCGTGGATTCCGCCTGCTCCACTTGCCCCTCCGTGGATTCCGCCTCCTCCACTTGCCCCTCCGTGGATTCCGCCTCCTCCACTTGCCCCTCCGTGGATTCCGCCTGCTCCACTTGCCCCTCCGTGGATTCCGCCTGCTCCACTTGCCCCTCCGTGGATTCCGCCTGCTCCACTTGCCCCTCCGTGGATTCCGCCTGCTCCACTTGCCCCTCCGTGGATTCCGCCTGCTCCACTTGCCCCTCCGTGGATTCCGCCTGCTCCACTTGCCCCTCCGTGGATTCCGCCTCCTCCACTTGCCCCTCCGTGGATTCCGCCTCCTCCACTTGCCCCTCCGTGGATTCCGCCTGCTCCACTTGCCCCTCCGTGGATTCCGCCTCCTCCACTTGCCCCTCCGTGGATTCCGCCTGCTCCACTTGCCCCTCCGTGGACTCCGCCTGCTCCACTTGCCCCTCCGTGGACTCCGCCTGCTCCACTTGCCCCTCCGTGGATTCCGCCTGCTCCACTTGCCCCTCCGTGGATTCCGCCTCCTCCACTTGCCCCTCCGTGGATTCCGCCTGCTCCACTTGCCCCTCCGTGGATTCCGCCTCCTCCACTTGCCCCTCCGTGGATTCCGCCTGCTCCACTTGCCCCTCCGTGGATTCCGCCTCCTCCACTTGCCCCTCCGTGGACTCCGCCTGCTCCACTTGCCCCTCCGTGGATTCCGCCTGCTCCACTTGCCCCTCCGTGGACTCCGCCTGCTCCACTTGCCCCTCCGTGGATTCTGCCTGCTCCACTTGCCCCTCCGTGGATTCCGCCTCCTCCACTTGCCCCTCCGTGGATTCCGCCTGCTCCACTTGCCCCTCCGTGGATTCCGCCTCCTCCACTTGCCCCTCCGTGGATTCCGCCTGCTCCACTTGCCCCTCCGTGGATTCCGCCTCCTCCACTTGCCCCTCCGTGGACTCCGCCTGCTCCACTTGCCTCTCCGTGGATTCTGCCTGCTCCACTTGCCCCTCCGTGGACTCCGCCTGCTCCACTTGCCCCTCCGTGGATTCCGCCTCCTCCACTTGCCCCTCCGTGGACTCCGCCTGCTCCACTTGCCCCTCCGTGGATTCTGCCTGCTCCACTTGCCCCTCCGTGGATTCCGCCTCCTCCACTTGCCCCTCCGTGGATTCCGCCTGCTCCACTTGCCCCTCCGTGGATTCCGCCTGCTCCACTTGCCCCTCCGTGGACTCTGCCTGCTCCACTTGCCCCTCCGTGGATTCTGCCTGCTCCACTTGCCCCTCCGTGGACTCCGCCTGCTCCACTTGCCCCTCCGTGGATTCCGCCTCCTCCACTTGCCCCTCCGTGGATTCCGCCTGCTCCACTTGCCCCTCCGTGGATTCCGCCTCCTCCACTTGCCCCTCCGTGGACTCTGCCTGCTCCACTTGCCCCTCCGTGGATTCTGCCTGCTCCACTTGCCCCTCCGTGGATTCTGCCTCCTCCACTTGCCCCTCCGTGGATTCCGCCTCCTCCACTTGCCCCTCCGTGGACTCTGCCTGCTCCACTTGCCCCTCCGTGGATTCTGCCTGCTCCACTTGCCCCTCCGTGGACTCTGCCTGCTCCACTTGCCCCTCCGTGGATTCTGCCTGCTCCACTTGCCCCTCCGTGGATTCCGCCTGCTCCACTTGCCCCTCCGTGGATTCCGCCTGCTCCACTTGCCCCTCCGTGGACTCTGCCTGCTCCACTTGCCCCTCCGTGGATTCTGCCTGCTCCACTTGCCCCTCCGTGGATTCCGCCTGCTCCACTTGCCCCTCCGTGGACTCTGCCTGCTCCACTTGCCTCTCCGTGGATTCCGCCTGCTCCACTTGCCCCTCCGTGGATTCCGCCTGCTCCACTTGCCCCTCCGTGGGGCTCGCCTCGCAGGGTGTGAGCTGCAGAGTAATCAGCTGATCCTCATTGCCACTGGAATCCTGGGTCCATCCTGTGCAAGTTAAACAAGTGTTGTGTTTTGCTTATTTAAAACATAGAGGTTAACCATAAGCTTTATCTGTACCTGTTTTAACTGTTAGGTAAATGTGTTTGAATAATATATACCAAATTTTCCCCAACCAGATTTGAAGGCACTTTTGATTGCAGGAGAACTATTGAGAGTCTACTGGATGTATTACAGTAGATATCTGTAATATATTTGATTGATTTTCTATGACGATAACCAACACAATATATCTTTAAGTCAGGAAAATAAAACCCAGAGTGCTCATAATATCTATTAAAAAAATGACAAGTATAATGTTTGTTTACAGACTGGGTCAAACTATTCAGTTAAAACTAGACTGCGTGCGCTAAAAAACTTTGGGCTTTATGCCTCAAAGTTAGTAGCAGTGTAAGTTTGTGGTGTATCCACAGCAAAAATTTGATGGTTTTCTTTTTCTCTGTGTTATTTCCTTTAATGATCTACATTTTAGCACTGTCCTCGATATTGTTTCAATGAGTATATATAGATTCATTATCATTTGATTCATTGACCCAGTGACCAAAACGGGTCTTTGCAAATGTAATGTGTTCAATTAGTATGTCACTACAAAAAATGCTGTGGTCAGTGTGCCTAAACATTAAAAATATGGTTGTATGTGGGCTGAAAACAGAAATGAAATATGGCTCCTACAAAAACATACCAAACATAATTCTAAAGTTGACAGTATATGCTTGAATGCACTTAACTCTGGGTGCCAAATCCCATTGTAGACCAGTGTACTGCATGCTATTAATACAAACAGGGCTCAATACACTTAGAATCTACATGTCTGAGTATCTGCAGTTGCAAGAAACTACTGTTTTGAAAGTTTACTTCAATTCCCATAATCATTTGCCAGGTGTGAATTTTTATATTTTTCTACCCATTTGCGTCTACATTAAATGTATTGGTAGAGAAGTCACATAGAGTAGCCTATGATCATACAAGCATTCATCAGCAGAAAAAAAGAATGATTGAATTTAAGTTTTAGGGGTGAGACATTCCTTTAAGATTTAAACTTTAATAAAATATTTTGAGTACTCAACACAAGTTGTGAACTGTGACTTTAAGACAGTGCATGCATCTCACCTTCACAAAGGTATTCATAAAATGAACCTATCTTCTGTAGGTAGTCCTGGGCAAAGGTGGAGAGTGTGCAGCGAGGCGTTAATATTTCGCACTTAATTTCTTTTTTTTTGTTCTCCTTTCCTAGTAGCAGAACTGGTTTGTAGCCAATGGCATGGAGTTTCTCAAGCTGCAATGACAAAATTGTGTGTTTGCTGTTTTAAGTAATAGAAAAACAACATAAAAAATAACTAAGAATATTAATTTAAAAATATATAACATTATTAATGACAGCATCCAGGTTACTGTCATTCAGGCTTTTTAACCTAATGGTGAGTTTAGCTTTATGTGCAAACAGGAAAGGCTCATACAATAGAAGCAAAAAACAACTATATATAGAAAAACAGTAAAAAGATAAATCTGACACCATGAGGGTACCCTTCATATAACTTTATATAAATATTTATTTTTGTAACATTAGTAGCTCGGGTTTTGCACCTACATTGATAAGATTATGTAACCATTGTGCAACTGGACAATGACAATCTAAAGATTAATTATAAATAAAGGCAGAACCTTAGTGATTATGTGACCAAATGGGTGAATGCTGCACATATTTACAATTGTCGCATTCACATTTTAAAGTGCTTTGAGTAGTACAGTATGAATGCAGTTCATGTGTTATTTCTCATCCACTCAATAAGAAAGTTTGATTATTAAATTGCACCTGTAATTCTGTCATAATGCATGACTGTATATGTTATGAACTCAAGAATTCCTGAGTTTCAATTGTATTTGCTGTGTGTTCAAATTTTGCTCTGGTAGATCATTTAGGTATGTGATGTATTACGGTGAAGATGTGATAACTTTATGGTTGTATTACCACCACTAAAATAAAAACTACAAATCACAATTACGTGTGCCTTCAAAGTTGATAGTTAAATTATACTTTTAAATTGATTCTGATGACACAGGGAGGACAAAGTATCATTGGAAAAAAAATTTCAAATTTATCTATATTGGCAAAAAATAATGCCTTTCTGACCTTGCGCTGGCATGCTCAATATCAAATGGTACCACTGAATGTACTTCTTAGATGATCTGGACAGTTTACTGTCATGTATGAAATTGTACGTACCATGATATTGGCTTCATCCTTGATGGACGCAGTGTTGTGGTTTTTCTTACGACCAACCACCCATTCCTCTCGCTTCTCATCAAACCTCTGAAGCTTCTTCTTGAGGCGCTGCTTCAGAGGCTGCTCCTTTTTACAATGTGAGCAGATCTTTTGAGCACAAAATATTATCCCCTGACAAAAGGGGCAGATCTTTTTTGTAGACCCCCCTGGCATTATAACAAACAGTCAGATACAGACAGACAGTCAGATACAGACAGACAGACACAGTCAGATACAAACAGACAGACTGACAAAGATGGGTAAGACAGACAAGTAGACAAAGACAGACAGGGAGGAAAGAAAGAGCAATAGATAAAGACTGTGAGATAGATAAAGATTGAGGATGAAAGAGAGGATGTAACAGAGAGGATGTAAGATAGAAAATAATGAAGAGATAGAGGTTGGCTCTTAAAAGTGCCTTTGGGTTTTGAAAATCAGGTTCGGATAGGTTCGACAGGTGATATGTTTGACAGGATCTGCAGGGAGAACAACAGAAAATGTTAATTATGTAGTGTTATGTTGATATAAGATTTAAAAAGTGTACCCAAATATTGAGTGATTCCCATTTTCTTGTAAATGCTTAGGATAAATAAATACAGATTCACGTTGTTCCTATTTCCTGTGCTACTGTTAAAAGTCGCGTAACATTTTTTTTTAATGGCACGTAACATGTGTCTAGGGGTTCGCCATCCCAGATTTAAAGGCAGCGTTATGTGCAGTATAACGTTAGACCAAGTGATAATATTGTTATTACTAACACATTACAGTGACGTTGTGTGTGAACCACGATGATCGAGAGAAAATCACATCATCTAAATGTCCCCAATTACTATTCCCCCAAAAAATTCTCAATAAGCAGTTACACGTCCAAAATAAAATTAGGAGTATTTCCACATAAAAAAAACACATGTTGTGATATATATATCACAACATGTTTTTTTTTTTTTTTTTTAATGTGGAAATACTCATAATTTTATTTTGTATATATACATCTAGAACCTATATCTAGGCTTAGAACATGTTTTTTTATATAAACTCGTAATTTTATTCATTTTGGACGTGTAAATAATGCTTATGAATTCATCTTGCTTATTAGACTGTTGTAAGCGACTTACCGTGGTGGAATCGCGCTGGGCAATGGTTTCTCCGATGGTCGCACACAGTGACGTGTTGCACAAAATTGCGCCAAAATATCAATCATAATTAAAAAGTACAGTCTTAATATTTTATATCCGTGCTCAAACTTTTAAAGGGGTCAGCATAAATGTCCAAGTGAAGGAAAAACGAGTATGTAGCCATTACATTTAAGCACATATCACTTCCCAGAATGCATCCATCTCTTTGCCAAAGGATATGTCCATATAAAGTAATATAAACATGTCTGCAGTAGGCTATATAATTAATTTATTACAACTTCATAATCAGTATTGAGATGAAAGTTCTAGGCTATTCTTTTTTTCTTTTTCTTTTTTTTGGCGCAGAAAAAAAAGAAAAGAAAAGTAGGCTCACTATAAGCCATTGCAAATTGAAATACCATCGACAATTATAAAATATCCCACAATAAATTAAGGCATGTTTTAAGCCTACAGCAAATATGCAGTCCTGCAATTATGTCGTTTTAATGTAGTCCACAATAATATAAAAAAAGAGAGGAAAAATCGTGATATTACCGATTTAGAAAAGAGTTTCAGCAAGCTACCCTCAACGTCGGCTTATGGACGTGAGGGGGAAATTACCACAATATGTGATCGAAAATTATAAAATATCCCACCTAAATGAACCTTGGAATGTTTTAAGCATATAGAAAATATAGGCTACCGTCTTGTAATTATGCAATTTTAATGTAGCCCAAAATTATATAAAAAGAGAGGAAAAAGAGTTAGGGTTAGGAAAATAATCAAAGTTCAAAATTCAAAGATGAGGGATTCGCACTCAAATCTATCGGACGACCCTCTCCGTTGTCAAGTGACGAATAGGGGGTACCCTCAACGTCGGCTTTGGACGTGAGGGGGAAATGACCAAACGGCATGTGACGAATAGGGGTGAGACCATGTTGCAACGAAAGACGTGGTGCAGGCACGGAAAATACGTCCCTTTGAAATACATTAGATTGAAAGTCGTGCTGAGTGACACGAAAAAAGAAGGAAATTCGTGCTTATGGACACGAATCAATTCGTGTTGAGTAGCCTAGCGAATATAAAGCAATACAACAAGGATTAAAATCTCCTGATTAAATGTTGAGTAATGTAGCCCTTACAGTTTGCTAAAGGAATAGCCTAACATTTGAGAAAAAACAATAGTGTGCTCTCGAAAGAAAGACGTGGTGCATACGCCCCATAATCCCCATTGAAATACATTAGATTGAAAGTCGTGCTGAGTGACACGAAAAAAGAAGGAAATTCGTGCCTCTGGACACGAATCAATTCGTGTTGAGTAGCCTACCGAATATAAAGCAATACAACAAGGATTAAAATCTCCTGATTAAATGTTGAGTAATGTAGCCCTTAAAGTTTGCTAAAGGAATAGCCTAACATTTGAGAAAAAACAATAGTGTGCTCTCGAAAAAAAGATGTGCATACGCCCCATTGAAATACATTAGATTGAAAGTCGTGCTGAGTGACACGAAAAAAAGAAGGAAGGGGTTCGATTCTAGAGTAGAGATAAAATCCCGAGGCACACACGCAAGGTCTCTCGCTCCCTCTCTCTGCCGTGCGCGCGCTGCGCTTGCGCGCTCTTGCTTCCGGGAGATTTTAACTGATTTGCGGGCATCAGGGAGCCGCTATCAATATGCGGGAGACTCCCGGAACTTCCGGGAGACTTGGGATGTCTGATATTTGTGCCCTTGGACACGAATAAATAGATTAATGTTGAGTAGTCTACCGAATATAAAGCAATAAAAACGAGGATTAAAATCTCTTGATTAAATATCGAGTAATGTAGCTCTTAAAGTTTGCAAAATGAATAACAATTGAGAAAAAACAATAGTGTGCTCTCGAAAGAAAGACGTGGTGCAGGCACGAAAAATATGTCCCATTGAAATGCATTGAAAGTCGTGCTGAGTGACACGAAAAAAAGAAGGATATTTGTGCCCTTGGACACGAATAAATAGATTAATGTTGAGTAGTCTACCGAATATAAAGCAATAAAAACGAGGATTAAAATCTCTTGATTAAATATTGAGTAATGTAGCTCTTAAAGTTTGCAAA
Organism: Abramis brama; assembly: GCF_963993115.1. Classification (NCBI taxonomy): domain Eukaryota; kingdom Metazoa; phylum Chordata; class Actinopteri; order Cypriniformes; family Leuciscidae; genus Abramis; species Abramis brama. The sequence goes on from NC_139982.1 coordinate 34,482,084, forward strand.
ATGAATAACAATTGAGAAAAAACAATACTGTGCTCGCGAAAGAAAAACGTGGTGCAGGCACGAAAAATACGTCCCATTGAAATACATTAGATTGAAAGTCGTGCTGAGTGACACGAAAAAATGGGGGAAATCGTGTCCACGAACACGAATCAATAGATTAAATTTCGTTACTATGTCACGAACTGCCGTGAGACTGGGTTGGTTTATCACCTTCAGGTGGTGGATTGGGTGTGCAGGGTTGGCCAGTATTGATCTTAGTTTATTCAATGTTCTGGCCCCTGCCACTTGCTGAACCATCTCTAGCTCAGCCCCGACCACCGAGCCGGCCTTCTTTTCCGAGCGGCTCGAGCCACGCGTGTCACGCAGGCTATGTGCCGAAATAAATACAGACACACCACGCAGCCAGTGTGTCGCCGGCCTTTAGTGTGTTTTCAGCGTCAACTCTCCGCACCCGCAGACAGTTTCCAACCAGTTCAAGCATCAAACATCACGTGCTACCGCCCACAGTCAGTTCAACTTTCAGTTAAGGGTCTGGGAAAGCGAAACTATTGTGACACTGACACAATATCACAGAAATCTTTGTATCATATTGTTGCATGACCACCGCGAGGATCGTCCTTAATTGTCAGAGGTAAATGGTGCACGTTCGATATTTCTAATTGTAAGTTTATTATGATTATGATTATTTTTATTTATTTTTTATTATTATTATTTTTAATCAGAAAATAGAAAAATATTGTTTATGCATCTGTCCTCTGTTCCGGTACGGAGTTGTGTTGTATCCATTATCATCCATGCAGGGGTAGGTTATAGCCTAATTAGAATTTGCATTCGAATTGTGCTGTATTACCGTCAACATGTTTAAAAAAACTGAACAACCGATAAAACTTCCTCGCATGTATTCGTTTTTACCTGTTAACTGTTATAGCTAGGTTTTAATCACGCTAGCGTTGCAGATCACATCATTCTTAACTAACATTGTTTTTTTTTTGTGGCACATCTATATGCTTGTTGATCGGTCTTTATTAAGTCGAATTTAGACAATATAGGCCTAATGTTATATTCTATGGACTGCAATTTGACTTAAATACTGTCAGGCAATTTATAGTTGTTGTTTTTTTATTATTGAATGGCCAATGTCATATATGTTGCCTTGACACTAATGTTTTACCTCTGGCTGAGGTTTTGTTTTGAACTCCTGCTACTTTTTACATTATATATTATATCTTAAAATATTCTCACATTGTGTATGGTCATGCATTTGTACACATTATGTACTAGTCTCACAAAGAATCATCTAGGTAGAATTTCTGTGCCAAATTCTAGACTTAAATTGAACATAGGCCTAAGTGCATCGTTATAGGAGCTGTCAGATTCTGTACTGATGAACTTATAAAGCTTAAGGAATTCTTTCCAAGTAATTATTGATTGTGACGTAAATACTTTTAAACAGGATTTGATGTGAAATGTATCATTATATTTAGGGGCTCTGCAGTTACTGTTGAAGAGCAGATGCACATTCAGACTGCTGTATTATGAATATTCAAATAATTCCAGTATTAATAGGCTCAGTATACTACAATTAAATTTATGCATTTAGAAGATGCTTATATCCAAAGCAACTTACAGTAGAACAACGCATTCATCAAAAAGCCAACAATCGTTGTAGGACACAATTCCAGGCTTATTAGACAACTAGATTAGGAAACCAGATATGCAGATTTGTGTGTGTGTGTGTGTGTGTGTGTGTGTGTGTGTAAGAATGTGAGGTCTTTAAGTGCTCACAGTAGAGGTGTATGGCGTTATTTTTTAGTCAAAAGTCATGAGCGTGTAAGACATGCTCACGAGCACATTGTGTTATTTCACACGCGCAAAAATGAACCTTGGCATGATAAAAGTACTCGCGCACAAATTCAACAACCGAGAGGTGTACAAGTAGCTGCGAGCGAGCGCCTGGCATACTCTCATAGGTTAACTCTGCTTGTACAGTGGAATCCTGCTCGCGGGCTTCTGCTCGCGGACTGCTGTTTTGCTCGCGCAGTGGATTTCTGCTCGCTCAGCTGATTTCTGCTCGCTCGAGTCTACATGACTTTTCACAATTTGGGGGCGGAAACCAAGGAGGGCACTGACCCTCTTATGATTGGTCACTTTCATCATGGAAAATCTTGGGAAATCCTAACCCCGCCCACCTTCTGACGCAGCGCGCGTCACTCAGCTCCTCTGCTACTCCGGCTATCTCTGTGTATATTTTAGACAACGAAATATGTGATAAAACACCATACTAACTCTTTTCGTTTTCATTTAAAGAAATCTTAAACATGATAGCCACACAAATATGGTTCAGGCAACGCGAATTGATTATATTCACTGCACATTGCCTATTTATAAATATATATATATATATAAAACACAAACCTGCCTCTTTTCGTTTTAAATATAATATAAAAACATTCAACATTTTAATATGGTCCAGGCAATTTGTGCATTTGTACTAAACAACAGATTTTGCAGTAAACAACATTACAGTTTTTAAAATTTTTACATACAATTATTACAATTTAAAATGACAAAACTCAACCCAGTCTCTTTTTGTTAAATTTCAGTTTTTATCAATATTAGCCATTATAAAAGTATAAGTAAAAGGTATAAGAAGCTATACAAATAAAGCTATACATAATCTATTTAACTTTACCGTTGTATGGTTAGACTAGAGCGCTGACTTTGTACTATGTTTGACTGAATTGTTTGCTTTATTTGTATAGCTTCTTATACATTTTATAGGGACTGTTCGTTATTTATTTAAGGGGCCACTGGAGGAGTTTTGAGATCTGTTGTCAAAAAAGACATGACCCTCCCTTCGCCAGCAATAATTTTTTCTATGACCCTCCAAAATGATTGTGAAAAAAGGTACGACCCTCCCCGATAATTTATTGATTAGCCTAATTCTGTACTAGTTTGGCTTGGCAAAGATGTTCAGATAGCCATTGTTTGTTTGTTTTTTAAACCATAAACTCTTGCTTTCTCATCTGGCTGTAACGATAGACCAAACCTATGATTCGGTTCGTATCACGATTTTTTATTTTAGATTTGAAAAAAAAAAAAATCATGTTTTCAGTGCTGATGCAGTGTGACGCGTTCAACATGTGGGTGGCGTTGCGAATAAAGCATCTAAAAGCTGTCACAAAGAACAGGCAAAAGTAATGATTATTAATATGTCAAATATAGCTAGACATTTTAATTGTTTTTAATAAACAAGTGTTTTCTGTGTCGACTGCAAAGATGAAGTTGACGATGCGTCGCGATCGTCTCAGAACGCGCCAGAGAGAAATGCACATTTCATAAGGAGAAAGCAGTCTGTTTTCCTTCGTTTTGAATTGTTCTGCATGTTTAAAAGTAGACATTTCAAGCTTTCTATATATTTCTCAGGTCTATGAGGCAAGTAGCATACCTTACGCTGAGTTTCGGTTCATTTATGAGACAAGAGTCCAGTTCACTCGCCCGCGTCTCCGTGTCATGATTATCTATTTTCTACTATATTTACTTCTTATTTATTAAATCCAGATGAAACATTGATTAAAATTAAGATAAAATTAATAAAAAAAACGAAATTCACTATAAAGAAATGCTTTGTGCTTTCTGTTTGAGGTCTCTGTGCAATTTTTAAAGTCGCTTCAGAGCAGTCATGTCCGTGCGTAATGGAGAACTGTCACGTCCGTAACATTTTTTTTTTTTTTTTTTCACATAAATGCAAACACGAAAAATAAAATAAAAATAATATAAAATTTAATTTTCTGTGGAGGCCGATCTTTATTCAACCGGTGAGTATATATATTTTGGTTTGCACAGTGTAATTTAAAGAATTACTAAAAAATATTTTGCCACCTAAAAGTTCAAGATTTTTTTGTGTCACGTCACATGTGTATTTCCCTCATATTAAATATAAAACGCATGTGTAGACTGATATTTTTCTAATGTCTTGACTCCTTTCAGGTGTTTCAAATAAATTTTTATTTTAAGTTTTGACTGCAAATGTCACGTCCATTCACTGGAATCGCCCAGTTTTAACGAATTTATCCTAAACTAGTTTTTGTGGTGTAGGTCTATGTATTTTATGTTAACTTAAATAATAGCCTACTAGTGATTTAAAGATGTGGTAGCGCTGCGAAGATCGCGAGTCGTCAACTTCATCTGTCTAGCCGACACTGACATAAAAAATAACTGTTTTATTAGTAAACAATTAAAATGTCTCCTGCTATATTGAACATATTTGCCTGTTCCTTACAAAACACTGACAGTGGGGTTTTTGACCGTTTTTTTTTTTTTTTTTTTTTTTTTTGAGCAGCAGCGGACAAATTATTTCGACACACACACAATATTGATAAACAGGGGTGCGTTCTCCGAAACTACCTTAACGCTACGTCGTTCTTAAGTTGTACCTTAAGAAGTACCTTATCGTTAATACGTGGTTTCCGAAACCTTCTTAGTGAAGTATACCTTCTGTAAGTCATACGTTCGTAAGGTTGGTCTGGAGCGCTCTTAGCTATACCTTATCGCTGCTGACGGTTCATACCGCTAGTGGCCACCACTACGCAAAAAGCTTTTTTACATCGCAGTTTAATTACACATAGAAAATTTTATATGAACATTTAATATAAAATCTGATTTAGTATTAAAATTACATTTTTACTTTACTTTAAAATTTTACACATAAAATACTTAAGTTATAGCACACCCAGTGTATGGAAGTGTTTTCATTAATAAAGTTTCCATACACTAATGGTTGTTAGCTTTTTTAATTACTATCCTAAGGCACATCAGCTGGCGAACCATTTGACAGAAAAGGCTTAGGAGTCTACATAAAGAAATATGAGTTTACACAAACTTTATAGCTATGGCAGCGAGACAGCGAGTAGGCCTACTTGTTAAGTTGGCTTGAGAAAGCCAACTTACTGAAATCCTATTTAAACTTATTAAGTTGGCTTGAGAAAGCCAACTTACTGAAATCCTATTTAAACTTATTATTATTAAGTTGGCTTGGGAAAGCCAACTTACTGAAATCCTATTTAAACTTATTAAGTTGGCTTGAGAGAGCCAACTTACTGAAATCCTATTTAAACTTATTATTATTAAGTTGGCTTGAGAGAGCCAACATATTGAAATCCTATTTAAACTTATTATTAGTGGTGCTTTTTTGAAAGCATCACTATTGTTATTGCTCATACTTATTATTCTTTTTTTTATTATTATTCTTATTCTGGACAAAAGTTTGGCGCGAAACTCGCCCCGCACCGTTTGTCTCAGACCCCTGAGTGAGGTGTCAAATCGACCGGCTCATTGAGGAGAGGTGTGCTATGACTTTTCTAAGCGATCGGGTGTACGATGTTCGCACAGCGGACGAAAAAGCGGCCAAAAAAGTCCCCATTGACTTTACATTGGGCATTCTAAAAATATTTGAATCCCAACCGACGTTTTCACACACACACCACTCCAAAGGGCCTGACACCCCTGCGTCTCTCCCTCTCTCTCTCCCTCAGAGGATTTATATTATCAAGCAGCCAATAAGTAATTTCCTTAAATCTTCATAGCCACACCCTAGCAACCAGTTTCAGCACCCTAGCAACCACTAAGAGCTCCCTAGCAACCACCCTAAACCAAAAAAAAATGTTTTTTGTATTTTTTTGTATTTTTTAACGCAATATTACACTCGTGGCCTTGCGATATTGCTCCATGCTTGTGCCTATTCGGCCATAGGCACGAGGCCGCAGGCCGAGTGCCGTACTGAACCACCCAGAACACCCTATTCGGCCATAGGCACGAGGCCGCAGGCCGAGTGCCGTACTGAAGGCACTCGCAACCACCCAGAACACCCTAGCAACTGCTTTTTTTTAAAAAATTAAAGCAATATTACACTCGTGGCCTTGCGAAATTGCTCCATGCTTGTGCCTATTCGGCCATATTCGTACACAAGGCACTCGCAACCACCCAGAACACCCTAGCAACTGTCTAGCAACCACCCAGAACACCTAGCAACTGCCTAGCAACCACCCAGAACACTCTAGCAACGCCCTAGCATCCACCCAGAATACCATAGCAACTGCCTAGCAACACCATAGCAACCACCCAGAACACCCTAGCAACCACCTAGCAACGCCCTAGCAACCACCAAGAATACCCTAGCAACTGCCTAGCAACCACCCAGAACACCTTAGCAACTGCCTAGCAACACCATAGCAACCACCCAGAACACCCTAGCAACCACCTGGCAACAGCATCTTGCTAAAAACATGCTGGCAACATGCTAATCATGCTAGCAACATGCTAATCATGCTAGCATCATGCTAGCAACATGCTAATCAAGCTAGCATCATGCTAGCAACATGCTAATCAAGCTAGCATCATGCTAGCAACATGCTAATCAAGCTAGCATCATGCTAGCAACATGCTAATCATGCTAGCATCATGCTAGCAAAATGTTAATAAAGCTAGCATCATGCTAATCAAGCTAGCATCATGCTAGCAACATGCTAATCATGTTAGCATTATGCTAGCAACATGCTGATCAAGCTAGCATCATGCTAGAGACATGTTAATCATGCTAGCATTATGCTAGCAACATGCTAATCAAGCTAGCATAATGCTAGTAACATGCTAATCATGTTAGCATCTAGCTAAAAACATGTTAACAAAACGCTAATCATGCTAGCATCTTGTTAAAAGCATGCTAGCAACATGCTAATAATGCTAGCATCATCCAACCAACATGCTAATCATGCTAGCAACATGCTAATCATGTTAGCATTATGCTAGCAACATGCTGATCAAGCTAGCATCATGCTAGAGACATGCTAATCATGCTAGCATTATGCTAGAAACATGCTAATCAAGCTAGCATAATGCTAGTAACATGCTAATCATGTTAGCATCTAGCTAAAAACATGCTAGCAAAATGCTAATTATGCTAGCATCATCCAACCAACATGCTAATCATGTTAACAACATGCTAATCATGCTAGCATCATTCTAACAACATGTTAATCATAGTAAATCATGCTGGAATGTGGTAAATCGTAGTAAATCATCTTAGAATCATGGTAAATCGTGGTAAATACTGTTAAAGTGTCATGCTGTCATGTATATCATGGTATCACAACATGGTAATTGTGTTAGCATCTGCCCAGTGGCGAATTTTGCCACTGCAAGCACCACTTCACATTTTCTTCAGGAAATGTACATTCTAGTTATTATTATTATTATTATTCTTCTGAGCGTAAAAATTTACAACTCAAACTCCTCCTAGAGCTTTAACTCCACATACTCCAAACTCGGCACAGACACTCAAACTGATCTGACTCGGTGTGCTATATCTTTTCAGACTGATCCGACTTACGGTTTTCCTAAAAATGACGATCAAAACTCGAAAAAACTCATTCAAAAACTCCCATTGACTTGCATTGGGGAGTTCTAAAAAATTCAAATTTAGATTCAAACTCACCAACCGACGAAAATTCAAATCAAAATACCTTGAAGACTAAACCAAACTGCCGTTCTATATACTATATGAGCCAATGAGACTCATTTAAACTAATGAACTCTAAACTCATACACTTATAAACTAATTAACTTATAAACTCTTGAATTCATAGACTTCTGAACTCTTAAACTCAATTAAACTTATAAACTCTAAACTCATTAAAACTTATAAACTCTAAACTCATTTAAAACTTATAAACTCTAAACTCAAAAACTCTTACACTATAAACTCATCAATTCATACACTTATAAACTCTTAACTCATAAACTCTGAGTGTGTGTGTGTGTGTGTGTGTGTGTGTGTGTGAACACACACACACACACACACACACACACACACATACACACACTCTAAACTCATTTAAACTTAAACTCATTTAAACTTATAAACTCAAAACTCAAAAACTCACAAACTGTGTGTGTGTGAGACAGTGAGCATGTGTGTGTGAGTGTGTTAGTGAGGGTGTGTGTGTGTGAGTTAGTGAGGGTGTGTGTGTCTGAGTGAGTATATGTGCGTGAGTGAGTGTGTGTGTGTGTGTGTGTGTGTGTGTGTGTGTGTGTGTGTGTGTGTGTGTGTGTGAGTTAGTTAGTGTGTGTGTGTGTGTGTGAGAGAGAGTGTGTGTGAGTTAGTTAGTGTGTGTGTGTGTGTGTGTGTGTGTGTGAGAGTGTGTGTGTCTATGTGTGTGTGTGTGTGTTTGTGAGAGAGTGTGTGTGTCTATGTGTGTGTGTGTGTGTGAGAGAGAGAGAGTGTGTGTGTGTCTGTGTGAGAGCGAGTTAGTGTGTGTGTGTGAGTGTGTGTGTGTGCGCGTGTATGTGTGTGAGAGAGAGAGTGTGTGTGTGTGTGTGTGTGTGTGTGTGTGCGTGTGTGAGTGTATGTCCGTGAGTGAGTGTATGTGCGTGAGTGTGTGTGTGTGTGTGTGAGAGAGAGTTAGCGAGGGTGTGTGTGTGTGTGTGAGAGAGAGTGTGTGTGTCTATGTGTGTGAGCATGTCTGTGTATGTGTGAGAGCAAGTTAGTGTGTGTGTGTGTGTGTGAGACAGTGAGCATGTCTGTGTGTGTGTGTGTGTGTGTGTGTGTGTGAGTTAGTGAGGGTGTGTGTGTGTGTGAGTTAGTGAGAGTGTGTGTGTCTGTGTGTGAGTGAGAGTATGTGCGTGAGTGAGTGTGTGTGTGTGTGTGTGTGTGTGTGTGTGTGTGTGTGTGTGTGTGTGAGAGTGTGTGTGTGTCTATGTGTGTGTGTGAGAGAGAGAGTGTGTGTGTGTGTCTGTGTGTGAGCGTGTCTGTGTATGTGTGAGAGCGAGTTAGTGTGTGTGTGTGAGTGTGTGCATGTGTGTGTATGTGCGTGAATGTGTCTGTGTGTGTGAGAGAGAGAGTGTGTGTGTGTGTGTGTGTGTGTGTGAGTTAACGAGCTTGTCTGTGTGTGTGTGTGTGAGTGAGTTAGTGAGTGTGTGTGTGTGTGAGAGAGATAGTGTGTGTGTGTGAGAGAGAGTGAGAGTCTGTGCATGCGTGCTTGTGTGTGTGTGTATGTAGAAAATTTAAATCTAAACACCTTGAAGACTAATCCAAACTGCCGTTCTATATACTATATGAGCCATTGAGACTCATTTAAACTAATGAACTCTAAACTCACAACGTGTGTGTGTGTGTGAGAGAGAGAGAGAGCGTGTGTGTCTATGTGTGAGTGTGTGTGTGTGTGTGTGTGTGTGTGTGTGTGTAAACTCAAAAACTCGTACACACTTATTTAAACTTATAAACTCTTAACTTAAAAACTTGTACACTTATAAACTCTAAACTCATATAAACTCTGAGTGTGTGTGTGTGTGAGAGAGAGTGTGTGTCTATGTGCGTGAGTGTGTGTGTGTGTGTGTGTGTGTGTGTGTGTGTGTGTGTGTGTGTGTGTGTGTGTGTATGTTAATGAGCTTGTCTGTGTGTGTGTGAGTGAGTTAGTGAGTGTGTGTGTGAGAGAGATAGTGTGTGTGTGTGTGAGAGAGAGTGAGAGTCTGTGCGTGCGTGCTTGTGTGTGTGTGTGTATGTCGAAAATTTAAATCTAAACACCTTGAAGACTAAACCAAACTGCCGTTCTATATATTATATGAGCCATTGAGACTCATTTAAACTAATGAACTCTAAACTCAAAACGTGTGTGTGTGTGTGTGTGTGTGTGTGTGTGTGTGTGTGTGTGTGTGTGTGTAAGAGAGAGAGAGCGTGTGTGTCTATGTGTGTGTGTGTGTGTGTGTGTGTGTGTGTGTGTAAACTCAATCTCGTACACACATTTAAACTTATAAACTCTTAACTCAAAAACTTGTACACTTATAAACTCTAAAATCATATAAACTGAGTGTGTGTGTGTGTGTGTGTGTGAGAGAGAGTGTGTGTCTATGTGCGTGTGTGTGTGTGTGTGTGTGTGTGTGTGTGTGTGTGTGTATGAGTTAATGAGCTTGTCTATGTGTGTGTGTGAGTGAGTTAGTGAGTGTGTGTGTGTGAGAGAAATAGTGTGTGTGTGTGAGAGAGAGTGAGAGTCTGTGTGTGCGTGCTTGTGTGTGTGTGTATGTCGAAAATTTAAATCTAAACACCTTGAAGACTATGGCGAGTGGATAATGCCACGGATAACTTACCGAAGTCGACAGTCGTGTACTTTTACGTGACCGAAGGGGTACGCCGCATCACAGACGCGTGACACCAACGTGTGACTCCAACGTCGCACCAAAGCACGTCTCATCACAGACGCGTGACACCAACGTGTGACTCCAACGTCATATCACAATAAATTAATATCTATTTTCCCCCTAGCTTTTCTTATCTTTCCTTTGTTATCTTTCTAATCAGTCATTCTTTTCTTGTGTTCTGATGACATTGAAAACATCTTTGATACAAATTTTGTATTGTATACAAAGTTGTGTATCTCATTAATGTCATCTCTGAATGGTTTACGGGCATATTATTATTATTTTTTTTAATAATTCACTCACTTTCTACTGGATATGAGGACTATGCAAATTATACACCATCAAAGTCACAACTTTTTGCACAATCAGGCTATTAACAACAACTTTAAAGTTGAACAGATAAATTCATTATCTATAAACATAATATTCTGGAATGTGTCATTCTGAGTTTTTACTTTTGAAGGTGGTAATCATTTTAATTAACACAGTTGACCATAATGGGCGAATACACAATATGAAACTATTCACGATATTGTTTACAGGATAAGGTGACAAGAAAGTATTTTAATAGCCTATTATTTTCAAGAAATTAACAATGAAAAAATATAAGACAGGTAAATAGTCTTTTAGTCACAAAATGTAAAACAATGTAGGTTCATGTTCAAATGTTCAAAACTAGGGCTGTCAGTGTCGACTATTTTATTTATATATTTTTTGGTCAGAAAGATAGATCTGAAGTGAACAATAGCCTTTAGTATGACTTAAATACATTACAAATGAGGCGATATAATTGGTTCAAATAAAGTATTAAAAGTAATTAATTTTATTGTTTTATTTAACAACACTATTAAAATACATGAAGAAATATATAAACAATGAACTTATGTATATTACTATAACAAATGCCAAAAGAGGGCGCAAGAGGCCTGACGATTGTTACACTTGACATCAAGAGCAAACCATTGTTTATCTAGTGTTTGATTGCACTTAATCTGTAATGTTTTGCTATAGCCAACAGTTTCATTTTGAAACCTCAAACATCTATTTGCATTCTTAGAAATATATTGGTTCATTTTTTTTGGTGTTGTTAGCGTGTTTTTAAGTTGCTAAATAAGTTCAACAGCACAAGTTTCGTCCATATTCCGAAATGCACCGAAAAGTACCAAAACATAGAATAAAATAATACAAGGAATGTCCATTTTTGCCACAAAAACAACTGTTGAACAGAATAGTACCAATGGGTTAAATGTATAAGGATCTATGTTGTCCCACAACCAGGGCCGCGGGAAGTGGCAATTGTAAATGCAACGCATATGTTTGTTCATTAAAATGTATTAATTTTTAGCATTATAGTCATTTATTTGTAATAAACACTTTAAGTGGGCTATTTAAAAATGGTTATTTATATGTTAAATTATCTTTTTAAAACATTTGCGCAGAGTGTTATGTAATATTGTGTGTGTCGAAAAAATTTGTCCGCATGCTGCTAAAAAAAAAAAAAAAAAACCCAGTCAAAAACCCCACTGTCAGTGTTTTGTAAGGAACAGGCAAATATGTTAAATATATCAGGATACATTTTAATTGTTTACTAATAAAACAGTTCTTTTTTTTATGTCAGTGTCGGCTAGACCAACCCAGTCTCTTCGCAGCGCCAGAGAGAAATGCACATTTCATACGAATTACATAAGCAGCGCCGTCTGTTTTCTTTCGTTTTGAATTGTCCTGCTTAAAAGTAGACAATCAAGCTATCTATATGTCTTAGGTCTGTGAGGCAATAGGCTACCTTATAGGCCTATGCTGAGTTTCGGTTCATTTATGAGACGAGCTCAGGTTCGCCAGCGCCTCCGTGTCCTGATTATCTATTTTCTAATAGCCTGTATTTAGCTACTTCTTATTAAATCCAGAAAATTTGTTGATGAAACATTGATTAAAATTAAGATACAATTAATACAAAACGAAATTAAATGTAAAGAGAGGCTTTGTGCTTTCAGTTTTAGGTCTCTGTGAAAGTTTTAAAACATTATTTTAGTGCCGCTTTAGAGCGCTCACGTCCGTAGCAGAGAACTGTCTGTAACTTTTTTTTTTTTTTTTTTGTGTGAAATAAATGTAAAAAAAAAATGCAACTTATTCCAGTGCGACTTAGGCTAAATATGTTTTTTTTTTCTTCTTCGTGGCGCATTTTTTGACTGATATGCGTCTCCGGAGCGACTTATAAAATAGGCTACGGTAAGTTATTTATTCTTTTTGTGCAAATGTCCCATAAAGTCCCATCCTTTAAGGATTAATTTATGTCCCGTTGACCGGTCCATTGCATTACGAATAAAAGCAGAATCAATAAAGTCAAAAATGTGATGTGCAGTCAGGTGGTTTGAGTGTGTGCGCGTTTTTTGACGAGTTTTATAGTCTTGATATTGTTTCTTATTCAAAAGTGGTGACCCCCCGAAAAAAAAAAAAAACCCAACCTAAAACCTCTTCCCGCTGCCCTGCCCACAACTGTATTTCTTTTTCGTTCTTCTTTGGAAAATAAAAAATACAAGACTTATGGAAGACTTTTACACGTCACTCAAAAATATGATTTTTGGGATTTCCTCAGATAAACACAATGGCTCATTTCAGAGAAATTTTACATAACAGCCTTCATATTTTCTAATGGTTTGAGCAGGGGTTATAATACCAAAAATTCAATTATAATAGATGTTTGAATTTCTAATGCTCAGGAGGAGAAAAGCAAATTCTAAACCAGGGGTTCTGAACTGATCAGGGTTGGAGCTAAACTCTGCAGGAAAGTGGACCTTGAGGACCAGAGATGACAACCCATCTTGAGCATCAGAAATTCACATCTATTATAATTGCCCTTCTTTTTGGTCATAAGTTACCATGTTTTTCCTTTTTTTGTAACAAAAAAAACCAACAACTATATTTTGACAATAAATTGATAAAACATAAGAAACTAAGCATATTTTTTCAGAATACCTTGTTCTCCACGTCATTAAATGCTGAAGAAAATGTTGAATGACTTAAAAAGAATAAAGGCGAGATCACTAGAAAACAAGGCAAAAAATGTGCATGGGCTCTAAGGGATAGTAAAAAAGAATGCCTTCGATGTTCAATATATGTTAATTTTTTTACACACTAATGTAACAGCCAATATATTTACACTACCGGTTTTTATAAGATTAAAATAAGTCTCTTCTGCTCACCAAGGCTTCATTTATTTGATTCAAAATACAGAAAAACTGTGATATTTTGAAATATTTTTTACAATTTAAACTGTTTCACAATTTATAATTAATACAATTTTATACAAACGCTGAGTTTTGGTTAAGTTATGAGATGCGCTCCAGTTCACGTGCAATGCAAGTGACCGCGCGGGCGCCTCCATGTCATGATTATATTGTCTGCTATTTGCTTCTTATTTAGCCTATTAAATCCAGGCAACTGGTTAATGAAAAATTGCTTAAAATTAAGGTGCAATTTATACAAAACGAAATTCACTTTAAAGAAAGGTTTCCTAAAAACAAAACTTATGAAGTGGTCAAAATCATGTCTCCCGATATATTGCGCATCCAATCTTACTCATGCTGTTCACTTTTCATTATCAACATAGATTGGGGAAAAAATAACATTATAATATTGTAACAAATATGAAACCAAATGCGCTTATTTAATTTAACAACATGTCTAAAGACTCTCTATTTGTACAAATTGCTGCATATTCAATTAATTCTGAATTTTGCACAGTTCAAACTAAGGCATTTATTTGCGCATAAAACATCTGCAACATTCATCAAGTTCACGGATAATTGTGCCTGCATTTATAAATCATTATGATATAAAATCATAATAAAGTAGGCTATATTATATGTTCAAAAAATGTGATGTTTAATTACACGTTAAGAATTTTCCTCCCATAGAAAACCATTATAAGAATGCTTAATGTGGCTTAATGCAGATAGAATGTCCCATTATTATGTCTAAATAACAGATATTATATCGAAATAACAACGTATTATGTCGAAATAACGAGCTACTTATGTCGAAATGTTGAAATAAGGACTTAATGAAATTGAAACATGTTAAAAATCTTTTACACACTAACGTAACAGCAATATAGTTAGGCTACATCGGTTTTTGAACGGTAAGATTTTTTTAAGTCTCTTCTGCTTCATTTATTTGACAAAAACAATAATATTGTGAAATATTTATTTAATTTAAACTGTTTCACATTTTAAAATGTATACAATTTAAACCTTTCTATTTTAATATATTTTAAAATGCAATTTATTTCTGTGCTGGCAAATTTCAGATAGTTGCTGTTGTTTTGAACTTTCTATTAATCAAATAATCGTAAAAACAAAATTGTACACAATTGTTTTTAACATTGATAATAATCATAAATGTTTCTTGAGCATAAAATCATCATATTACAATGATTCCTGAAGGATCATGTGACATTAAAGACTGGAGTAATGATGCTGAAAACTCAGCTTTGATTGCAGGAATAAATGACATTTTAAAATATATTCAAATAGAAAACAGTTATTTTAAGTTGTATAAATAGCCTATTTCAATATTTAATATTACTGTCTAAAATATCTTACCGTTCATAAACTTTTGACTGTAGGCCTATAGCTTATCAAACATTGAATAGGCTAAACTTAGTTATTAAGCACCAGTGGCCCTTTTTGAGAAATAAGTTTACTGTAGGCTAAAAGCAATAGCCTATAACAAGTACATCTACTAAGGAAAACTCTGAAATGTTTAAAGGTGAAATACATTGGGGAAGCCGTGTTTATCATGCCTCTTATTAGGCGACGTACAGAGGGACGACGTGTTTTTTTAGGCGTCTTATTAGGCGACCTGGGACGACGTGTGTATCAGGCGTCTTATTAGGCGACGTACTGAGGGACGACGTGTGTATCAGGCGTCTTATTAGGCGACGTACTGAGGGACGACGTGTGTATCAGGCGTCTTATTAGGCGACGTGTCTGGTTCAGACGTTACGATTTTTTATACATTTCTCACGTACGCCGTCGCCACGTCGCCGTAAGTATACGTTACTACTGTGACGTCGCCATGACGTCGTCGCCGGTCTGTCGTTTGACGTCTCTATCAATCCCATTCAAAAATAGACACGGACTGACGGCGACGGAAGGGTAGACTGCTCCTTCGCCTTCTTCAGGGTAGACTTAGAAAAGGCATTATCCACTCGTCATAGAAGACTAAATCAAACTGCCGTTCTATATACTATATGAGACATTGAGACTCATTTAAACTAATGAACTCTAAACTCAAAACGTGTGTGTGTGTGTGTGTGTGTGTGTGTGTGTGTGTGTGTGTGTGTGTGTGTGTGTGAGAGATAGCGTGTGTGTCTATATATGTGTGTGTGTGTGTGTGTGTGTGTGTGTGTAAACAAAAACGCGTACACACTCATTTAAACTTATAAACTCTTAACTCAAAAACTTGTACACTTATAAACTCTAAACTCATATAAACTCTGAGTGTGTGTGTGTGTGTGTGTGTGTGTGTGTGTGTGTGTGAGAGAGAAAGAGAGTGTGTGTCTATGTGCGTGTGTGTGTGTGTATGAGTTAATGAGCTTGCCTGTGTGTGTGTGAGTGAGTTAGTGAGTGTGTGTGTGTGAGAGAGAGAGTGAGAGTCTGTGCGTGCGTGCTTGTGTGTGTGTATGTCGAAAATTTAAATCTAAACACCTTGAAGACTAAACCAAACTGCCGTTCTATATACTATATGAGCCATTGAGACTCATTTAAACTAATGAACTCTAAACTCATACACTTATAAACTAATTAACTTATAAACTCATGAATTCATAGACTTATGAACTCTTAAACTCATAAATTAATAAACTTTGAACTCTTAAACTCATTTAAACTTATAAACTCTAAACTCATTTAAACTTATAAACTCTAAACTCATTTAAAACTTATAAACTCTAAACTCAAAAACTCTTACACTTATAAACTCATCAATTTATACACTTATAAACTCTAAACTCATAAACTCTGAGTGTGTGTGTGTGTGTGTGTACTTTAAACTAATTTAAACTTTAAACTACTTTAAACTTTAAACTAAATTAAACTTCAAACTATTTTAAACTTTCAACTAATTTAAACTTTAAACTAAATTAAACTTTGAACTACTTTAATCTTCAAACTACTTTAAACTTCTTCAAACTTTCTGGTACAAACTTTCTCAAGCCAACTTAAAGTTTGTCTCGACGAACTTTCGCATCTAGTTAAGTTGGCTTGAGAGAGCCAACTTACTGAAATCCTATTTAAACTTATTATTATTATTATTATTATTCTGAGACTAAAATTTCTATATTAAACTCCTCCTAGAGCTTTAACTCTACATACTCCAAACTCGGCTCAGACACTCAAACTGATCTGACCAAGTGTGCTATATCTTTTCAGACTGATCGGACTTACGGTTTTCCTAAAAATGACGATCAAAACTCGGAAAAACTCCCATTGACTTACATTGGGGAGTTCTAAAAAATTCAAATCCAGATTCAAACTGACCAACTGACGAAAATTCAAATCAAAATACCTTGAAGACTAAACCAAACTGCCATTCTATATACTATATGAGCCAATGAGACTCATTTAAACTAATGAACTCTAAACTCATACACTTATAAACTAATTAACTTATAAACTCATGAATTCATAGACTTATGAACTCTTAAACTCATAAATTAATAAACTCTGAACTCTTAAACTCATTTAAACTTATAAACTCTAAACTCATTTAAACTTATAAACTCTAAACTCATTTAAAACTTATAAACTCTAAACTCAAAAAGTCTTACACTTATAAACTCATCAATTTATACACTTATAAACTCTAAACTCATAAACTCTGAGTGTGTGTGTGTGTGTGTGTGTGAACTATAGATCTATCTATCTATCTATCTATCTAATCTATATATCTTTTTAACTTTTCTTTCTTTGTTTCTTACTAATCTATCTTTCTTTCTAACTAAAAAACTAACTTATCTATCTATCTTTCTAACTAACTTATCTTTCTTTCTTTTTAACTAATCTATCTCTTTCTAACTAACTTATCTTTCTTTCTTTCTTTCTAACTAACTTATCTATCTTTCTTTCTAACTAACTTATCTATCTTTCTTTCTTTCTTTCTTTCTTACTAATCTATCTTTCTAACTAACTTATATTTCTTTCTTTCTTACCAATCTATCTTTCTTTCTAACTAAAAAACTAACTTATCTTTCTTTCTTACTAATCTATCTATCTTTCTAACTAACTTATCTTTCTTTCTTTTTAACTAATCGATCTATCTTTCTAACTAACTTATCTCTTTCTTTCTTACTAATCTATCTATCTGTCTAACTTATCTATATTTTTTTCTTTCTAACTAATCCATCTATCTTTCTAACTAACTTATCTTTCTTTCTTTCTTACTAATCTATCTTTTTTTCTAACTAAAAAACTAACTTATCTATCTTTCTTTATTTCTTACTAATCTATCTATCTTTCTAACTAACTTATCTTTCTTTCTTTTTAACTAATCAATCTATCTTTCTAACTAACTTATCTCTTTCTTTCTAACTAATATATCTATCTTTTTAACTAACTAATCTATCTTTCTAACTGACTAATCTATCTTTCTTTCTTTCTAACTAATCAATCTTTCTTTCTTTCTTTCTTTCTTTCTTTCTTTCTTTCTTTCTTTCTTTCTTTCTTTCTAACTAATCTTTCTTTCTTTCTTTCTTTCTTCAAAACTTTTCTATCTATCTATCTATCTATCTATCTATCTATCTATCTATCTATCTATCTATCTATCTATCTATCTATCTATCTATCTATCTATCTATCTATTCTTTTTCATTCTAACTAATCTGTTTCTTTTTTTCGAACTATTCTTTCTTTCTTTCGAACTAATCTATCTACCAAACTTTAACCTACTTTAAACATCAAACTACTTTAAACTTCTTCAAACTCTCTGGTCTGGCTTTCTCAAGCCAACTTAAAGTTTGTCTCACAAACTTTTTTTCTAGTTCTTCTTATTCTTCTGACCCAAAATTTATCAACTCTAACTCCTCCTAGAGCTTTAACTCTACAAACTCCAAACTCGGGTCAGACTTTCAGACTGTTCTGACTTGGTGTGCTATATCTTTTCTGACTGATTTGACTTTCAGTTTTCTTAAAAATTAATATTAAAAACCATAAAAATCCCATAGAGTGCTCAAATTGAGCCAAGACTACGGTGGCCCATTAGTGTACAAGCCAAAAACTTAAATCTAAACTCCCTGAAGCATTAGGCTCAATTAAACTACCATTCTATGGACTAATAAATCAACCTATCTATCTATCTATCTATCTATCTATCTATCTATCTATCTATCTATCTATCTATCTATCTATCTATCTATCTATCTATCTATCTTCAAACTTTATCTATCTATCTTCAAACTTTATCTATCTATCTATCTATCTATCTATCTATCTATCTATCTATCTATCTATCTATCTATCTATCTATCTATCTATCTATCTATCTATCTTCAAACCTTATCTATCTGTCTATCTATCTATCTATCTATCTATCTATCTATCTATCTATCTATCTATCTATCTATCTATCTATCTATCTATCTATCTATCTATCTAACTTATCTATCTTTCTTTCTTTCTGACTAATCTATCTTTCTTGCTAATCTATATATATTTCTAACTTATCTATCTTTCTTTCTTTCTTTTTAACTAATCTATCTATCTTTCTAACTAACTAACTAACTTATCTATCTTTCTTTTTAACTAATCTATCTATCTTTCTAACAACTTATCTATCCATCTTTCTTTATTTATTTATTTCTTTGTTTTTAACTAATCTATCTATCTTTCTTTCTTTCTAATCTATCTATCTTTCTAACTAACTTATCTATCTTTCTTTCTAACTGATCTATCTATCTTTCTAACTAACTTATCTATCTTTCTTTCTTTCTTTTTAACTAATCTATCTATCTATCTATCTATCTATCTATCTATCTATCTATCTATCTATCTATCTATCTATCTATCTATCTATCTATCTATCTTTCTAACTAATTTATCTATCTTTCTTTCTTACTAACTTATCTATCTTTCTTTCTAACTGATCTATCTATCTTTCTAACTAACTATCTATCTTTCTTTTTAACTAATCTATCTATCTTTCTAACTAACTTTTCTTTCTTTCTTTCTTACTAATCTATCTTTCTAACTAACCTATCTATCTTTCTTTCTTTCTAACTATTCTATCTATCTTTCTAACTAACTTATCTATCTTTCTTTCTTTCTTTCTTTCTTTCTTTCTTTCTTTCTTTCTAACTAATCTATCTATCTTTCTAACTAACTTATCTATCTTTCTTTCTTTCTAACTCATCTATCTATCTTCCTAACTTATCTATCTTTCTTTCTTACTAATCTATCTATCTTTCTAACTAACTTATCTATCTTTCTTTCTAACTAATCTATCTATCTTCCAAACTAACTTATCTATATTTCTTTCTTTCTTTTTAACTAATCTATCTTTCTAACTAACTTATCTATCTTTCTTTCTTTTTAAGTAATCTATCTATCTTTCTAACTAACTTATCCATCTTTCTTTCTTAATAATCTATCTATCTATCTTTCAAACCAACTTATCTATCTTTCTTTCTAACTGATCTATCTAACTTTCTAAGTATCTATCTTTCTTTCTTTCTTTCTTACTAATTTATCTTTCTAACTAACCTATCTATCTTTCTTTCTTTCTAACTAATCTATCTATCTTTCTAACTAACTTATCTATCTTTCTTTCTTTCTAACTAATCTATCTATCTTTCTAACTAACTTATCTATCTTTCTTTCTTTCTAACTAATATATATATCTTCCTAACTAACTTATCTATCTTTCTTTCTTTCTTTCTTACTAATCTATCTATCTTTCTAACTAACTTATCTATCTTTCTTTCTTTCTAACCAACTAATCCCACTGTTCGTTCATTCTTTTTCTTTCTTTCTTTCTTTCTTTCTTTCTTTCTTTCTTTCTTTCTTTCTTTCTTTCTTTTTTCTAACTAATCTTTCTTTCTTTCTCTTTCTTTCTTTCTTTCTTTCTTTCTTTCTTTCTTTCTTTCTTTCTTTTTTCTAACTAATCTTTCTTTTTCTTTCTTTCTTTCTTTCTTTCTTTCTTTCTTTCTTTCTTTCTTTCTTTCTATCTAACTAATTATTTTTTCTTTCTTTCATTCTAACTAATCTATCTTTCTTTTTAACCAATCCATCTTTATTTCTTTCTAACTAATCTATCTTTCTTTCTTTCTTACTAATCCACCTTTCTTTCTTTCTAACCAACCAACTAATCCACTGTTCATTCTTTCTTTCTTTCCTTCTTTCTTTCTTTCTTTCTTTCTTTCTTTCTTTCTTTCTTTCTTTCTTTCTTTCCTTTTTCTAACTAATCTTTCTTTCTTTCTTTCTTTCTTTCTTTCTTTCTTTCTTTCTTTCTTTCTTTCTTTCTTTCTTTCTTTCTTTTTCTTTCCAACTAATCCATCTTTCTTTCTTACTAATCCATCTTTCTTTCTTTCTTTCTAACCAACTAATCCACCGTTCATTCTTTCTTTCATTCTAGCTAATCTATCTTTTTCTAACTAATCCATCTTTCTTTCTTTCTTTCTTTCTTTCTTTCTTTCTTTCTTTCTTTCTTTCTTTCTTTCTTTCTTTCTTTCTTTCCAACTAATCCATCTTTCTTTCTTACTAATCCATCTTTCTTTCTTTCTTTCTAACCAACTAATCCACCGTTCATTCTTTCTTTCATTCTAGCTAATCTATCTTTTTCTAACTAATCCATCTTTCTTTCTTTCTTTCTTTCTTTCTTTCTTTCTTTCTTTCTTTCTTTCTTTCTTTCTTTCTTTTTTCTAACTAATCTTTCTTTCTTTCTTTCTAACTAATCAATTTTTCTTTCTTTCATTCTAACTAATCTATTTCTTTCTTTTTAACTAACCTATCTTTCTTTCTAACTAATCCATCTTTCTTTCTAAATAACTAATTCACCTTTCTTTCTTTCTTTCTTTCTTTCTTTCTTTCTTTCTTTCTTTCTTTCTTTCTTTTTCTTTCTTTCTAATATTTTCTTTTTCTTTCTTTCTTTCTTTCTTTCTTTCTTTCTTTCTTTCTTGCTTTTTTGCTTTCTAACTAATCTTTATTTCTGATCTATCTTTCTAACTAATCTTTCTTTTTAACTTATCTTTCTTTCTTACTAACTAATCTATCTTTATTTCTAACTAATCTTTCTTTCTAACTAATCTTTTTTCTTTCTAACTCATCTTTCTTTCTAATATTTCTTTCTTTCTAACTAATCTTCCTATCTTTTTCTTTCTAACTCATCTTTTTTCTTTCTTTCTTTGTAACTAATCTTTCTTTCTAACTAATTTATCAATCAAAATTTAAACTACTTTAAACTTCAAACTACTTAAAACTTCTAACTACTTTTAACTTCTTCAAACTCTCTGTTCCGGCTTTCTCAAGCCAACTTAAAGTTTGTCTCAACAAACTTTTTTTTCTAGTTATTATTCTTTTTCTGACCCAAAATTTATCAACTCTAACTCCTCCTAGAGCTTTAACTCTACAAACTCCAAACTCAGGTCAGACCTTCAAACTATTCTGACTTGGTGTGCTATATCTTTTCAGACTGATTTGACTTTCAGTTTTCTTAAAAATTAATATTAAAAATCATAAAAACCCCATTGACTTTCATTGCAGACTGCTAAAATTGAGCCAAGACTACGGTGGCCCATTAGTGCACAAACCAAAAACTCAAATTTAAACTCTCTGAAGCATTAGAGTCAATTAAACTACTATTCTATGACCAAATAAACTCTATCTATCTATCTATCTATCTATCTATCTATCTATCTATCTATCTATCTATCTATCTATCTATCTATCTATCCATCTATCTATC
>NC_139982.1:34506729-34619229 GCF_963993115.1 Abramis brama
CTTTCTTTCTTTTTAACTAATCTATCTATCTTTCTAACTAACTTATCTATCTTTCTTTTTAACTAATCTATCTATCTTTCTAACTAACTTATCTATCTTTCTTTCTTTCTTACTAATCTATCTATCTTTCTAACTAACTTATCTATCTTTCTTTCTTTCTTTTTAACTAATCAAATCTATCTTTCTAACTAACATATCTATATTTCTTTCTTTCTTTTAACTAATCTATCTATCTTTCTAACTAACTTATCTATCTTTCTTTCTTTCTTTTTAACTAATCTATCTATCTTTCTAACTAACTTATCTTTCTTTCTTTCTTTCTTTCTAACTAATCAATCTTTCTTTTTCTTTCTTTCTTTCTAATCAATCTTTCTTTCTTTCTTTCTAATCAATCTTTCTTTCTTTCTTTCTAACTAATCAATCTTTCTTTCTTTCTTTCTTTCTAATCAATCTTTCTTTCTTTCTTTCTTTCTTTCTTTCTTTCTTTCTTTCTTTCTTTCTAACTAATCTTTCTTTCTTTCTCTTTCTTTCTTTCTTTCTTTCTTTCTTTCTTTCTTTCTTTCTTTCTAATCAATCTTTCTTTTTCTAATCTATATTTTTTCTTGCTAACTAATCTATATTTTTTTCTTTCTACCTACTCTTTCCTTCTTATTTCTCTTTTTTTCTTTATTTCTGTCTATCCTTTCTTTCTTTCTAACTAATCTTTCTTTCTTTCTTTCTAACTAATCTTTCTTTCTTCACAACTATTCTTTCTTTCTAACTAATCTATCAATCTAACTTTAAACTACTTTAAACTTCTAACTTCTTTAAACTTCTAAATTCTTTAAACTTCTTCAAACTCTCTGGTCAGACTTTCTCAAGCCAACTTAAAGTTTGTCTCAACAAACTTTTTTTTCTAGTTTTAAATCAAAGACGGCGCCGTCGGCGGAGCCAGTTAGTGTATGTCAACTACATGGCTGGTGGATAATCAGCATACGTTGTGGAGAACATTAACACACTTATGGCCGTAAGGGTTTGGGATTGCACACTTGCTAAATTATAAACACATACTCATATTTATTTCTGCATGTACATATTTCAATGAGCCCCGATAAATGCAGTTTGTACTATTTCTAAAACGCTTCTTTATAAAGAACATTGTTTTCTCAATACTTTACCTATACCGCTGTGAAGGAAAGAGCGCACAATCGATCATCGAGGCATCGATATCAACCTATTCAGCGCCTCCACCATGGACAGCGCCTGCTAAGGTCGAACTTAAGAAGGTTTACCTTAAGCAACAGCCTAAGGTATAGTTCGGAGGACACACGTAGGAAAGGTATACCTGTAGTTAAGGTGTACCTTTTGAGTCTTCGTAGCGCGCTAAGAGACAACGTTATCGGAGAACGCACCCCAGGATTTTTTTGTTGCTTTTTTAATACAATAAAAATTTAATTTAATTTGTTGTTTAATAAAATTATAAGCCTATTATTTTTAGTTTATTAACAGCAACAACAGCTGTAAAGATGAATTTGACGATCGCCATCTCCGTAGTAGCCTAGTGAACACGCCTAGAGAGAAATGCACATCATTACATAACCAGAGAGTAGCCTATTTCTTTTCGTTTTAAATTGTTAAAAAGACATTTTAAGCTTAAGATATATTCATGTATGTGAGGCATATGCTGAGTTTCGTTAAGTTAGGATGAGATGCGCTCCTGTTTACGAGCAGTGCAAGTGACCACGCGGGCGCCTCTATGATTGTGTTGTCTGCTATATTTGGTATTTGACAATTTGTTGATAAAAAAAAATATTAAAATTAAGATACAATTTATACAAAACGAAATTCACTTAAAAAAATCGTTTTTTGCAAAACAAAACTTAATTAAGTGGTCAAAATCATGTCTGACCCGCTCCATGTATCTCGATATTGCGTATACTCGTGTGTGCGGTTCACTTTTCAACACTCAGTTTCTAAAAAGTTTGAAATCTTCTTTGAATTGTTAAAACAAACAACAACTGCACATGAGGAGCTTGAACTCATTCTCTCGCTGCTAGTACAGGTCAAGCGCTACGAACCGAAAGTAGGCAACCGGAGTCGTCGTTATGGCAGCGCGCATTGTTTGGAGCAGAATAAGGTGGATAAGTAAAAGGTATAAGAAGCTATACAAATAAAGCAAACAATTCAGTCAAACATACAAAGTCAGCGCTCTAGTCTAACCATACAACGGTAAAGTTAAATAGCTTATGTATAGCTTTATTTGTATAGCTTCTTATACCTTTTACTTATACCTTTTTACTAATATTGATAAAAACTGAAATTTAACAAAAAGAGTTTTGTCATTTTAAATTGTAATAATTGTATGTAAAAAAATTAAAAACTGTAATGTTGTTTACTGCAAAATCTGTTGTTTAGTACAAATGCACATATTGCCTGGACCATATTAAAATGTTTAATGTTTTTATATTATATTTAAAACGAAAAGAGGCAGGATTGTGTTTTATATTTTGTTTTGTTTTTTATAAATAGGCAATGTGCAGTGAATAATCAACGCGTTGCCTGAACCAGATTTGTGTGGCTATCATGTTTAAGATTTCTTTAAATGAAAACGAAAATAGTTAGTATGGTGTTTTATCACATATTTCGTTGTCTAAAATATAGGCTACATAGAGATAGCCGGAGTAGCAGAGCGAGCTGAGTGACGCGCGCTGCGTCAGAAGGTGGGCGGGGTTAGGATTTCCCAAGATTTTCCATGATGAAAGTGACCAATCATAAGAGGGTCAGTGCCCTCCTTGGTTTCCGCCCCCAAATTGTCAAAAGTCATGTAGACTCGAACGAGCAGAAATCAGCTGAGCGAGCAGAAATCCACTGCGCGAGCAAAACAGCAGTCCGCGAGCAGAAGCCCGCAAGCAGGATTCCACTGTACAAGCAGAGTTAACCTATGAGAGTATGCCAGGCGCTCGCTCGCAGCTACTTGTACACCTCTCGGTTGTTGAATTTGTGCGCGAGTACTTTTATCATGCCAGCTGAAGGTTCATTTTTGCGCGTGTGAAATAAAATATTGTGCTCGTGAGCATGTCTTACACGCTCATGACATTTGACTAAAAAATAACGCCATAGAGGTGCATCTTCAGTTGCTTCTTGAAAGATGTTATGTTCTCGGCAGTTTGGGTGGAGGTTGGCAGCTCGTTCTTCCAGAGAGGAACAGAAAGAGTGAGTGGTTTTGGAGAGTGAACTTTTTGCCTCGTTGTGAGGGAATAACGAGACGATATGTCGCTCAGTCGGTGACCTGAGCTGGCGGGATGGAGCATGCATTTGTTGTAGTGGGTTGATTGAGCTGTTCCAGTGGTAGTCCTGAAAGCCAGCGTTAGAACATTAAACTTGATTCTGGCCACAACTGGGAGTCAGTGGAGTGAGAGGTGGGGATGCAGAGACCAGTATAATTATACTGATGTATTTACAGCACAAAAACGTAAATTATTTACGTATGAACAACTCTACCGATATTTGTAGGCCTACGTATTCCTATTTATGCATATTAAAATCGTGGAATTAATGTTTTGACTCTATTGCATTCAATTGTCTTATCAATTACGTTTCCAGTCGCATTTATTAAATGCAGTTTACTCATTTAAGAAATAACATTTCACTCGTGCCTTCTGCTGCAAACTCGTTTCGGAGGATTCGAGTACATGATGTTAAACAAGACTATATTTTAAAACCGTAAAAATACCATCTTTAACCGTTTTACCATTTTGTAATATTTAGTTTATTTCTACTGTGAGACACAAAATTCGTTTTCTCCTATTGAACCATAATACACCCAAACACAACATAAATTCACAAAAGACATCAATTTTATTAGCTTGATGTAATCCACATCTTTATAATCCATGCTTTGCTAGAAAGAGATCCACATTCAGCCCTTTATCCAGCGATCTTCATCTGCATTCAGCGACCGTAAAACGTCAAATCCCGCGCTCGTGGTGAATTCAAATTCAAAAATTGCCGCTCTCAAGAAGCGTTACATGTTTTACGGCAGTGATATCAAACGCTCATTGGCTCTCGCCAGCTTCGTCACAGATTGCGACATGCCGTGCTTCAGTCGGTAAACTACATTTGAAATGGAGAAGCGGCGCGCCTTCACACAGAACGAAGCCGAATTAACATGTTCATGGATTAAATTCTTAAATTCTGCTCTGTAACTCATATAAAACTATTATACACTGCCAGAGAGAACTGCGACTGCAATGCATCGTCATGTGCACGATTTGTGGTACCTGTTGTGACATTTTCGCAATAAGTAAATTATTGTGATTACACATGTGTTGTTTTTCTTCATAATTGTAGCCTACGTCATTTTAAGAATTTGTTCTGCGAAGGTTTAGGAGTAGGATTAGTGGCTCAAAAGTCAAAATATATTTTAATACTAGGGTAGACTGTGTACAGTTGAGACACCTTAAATAACTTGCGTTCGCAGCAAGCACAAGTTGTGATTTTTGCTGTGCACATGCGTATTAGTGTCCTCTTTGATTGTGGGAAATTTGAACAATGGACGCATCTCCAATCCGAAGATATCGGAAAAGTTTTTTTTCTAAAGTAGGACGTTCACTTCACCATGCACTCTCCACAATGAATAGCTTATTATCCCTATATGACTGTTAAACGTTACTACTGGTATCATCACAAACGTTATTCTGTGCCCTAAAAACTGACATATTTCATGGTATTGTGTCATGCAAGGTCATTGCAAAATCTAGAGAAATGTGCGAGGTGGCCAGCGGGGAATAGTTGAGTCTACTGTACCCCCAATAGAGTTCTATGAGGTCACACACTGTTTAGTTGTGCAGTGTTATGATAACAGGTTAAACGTCGTAATTAACCAGCATAGGACGCAAATGAAAATAAAATTTGATATTTGTGATATTTAAACTGTGTATTATTAATAAATATTGTTTCATATCTTCTTCCTGCTTTATAAATTGTAACCAGTGCTAATTTAAATAAAATGAATGAATATAAATGGTTGAATAAACAAAAATGTTGGCCAATTGTTATTTTCTTTATTTGTCTTTATTTTTTATATTTACAATGAATGGTTATGTCACGGTGTGGGTTTTGTGTCTTGTTCTTGTCTGTCATGTGTTCCCCTGTCTTTGCATGTTTAGCTGTCTCCTGTTATGTTGATTAGTCTTCCCAGGTGTTTCTTATTTACCACACCCCCTTGTTATCTTGTTTAGCTTGGTTGTCTGTGTATTTAAGCCCTGTGTGTTAGTTCAGTCATTGTGAGTTATTGATGTTGTGAGGTTGCATGTTCTTTGTTCTGTTCTGAAGTCTGAGTTTATGTCTAAGTTCTAGTTTATTTAATAAAAACACCGTTGCACTTGGATCCTGCTTCTTGCTTCCTGCTCTGCATCGTAACAGAATAACTCACCAAAAATGGATCCAGCAACTGTGAGTAACCAGGCCCTAAGGAGATTCCTTGCTACTCTTTTTCAAGATGGCCAGCCCATGGAAAGGTATGTGAAGGACTTCTGGGCTTGCTGCCATTTAGCGTCACTAGATGACGTCCAGCTCATGGATCTGTTCTGGAGCGGTCTGGACGAGGATATTGCTCAAATGATGCCAGAGGACTATACCGGCTGGACGCTAGAAAGGTATATTGACCTGGCCCTTTTCCTGAGTAATTCGTCATTTGCTGTGGGCATGGAGGAGAAGCTTCGTGAACCCGCAGTATCTCTTCAGCCTGTTCTTCACGTCACGCCAGCCATCAAGCTAGTCACCGGATCGGTCTATTATCGTCCAGGACTGGTATCCAGTGTGGCCGATTCCCCGCTGAGGTCAGTACGTGTTGCCATAAGGGCCATCGTGCAGGAGTCTTGTCCCGCCGAGACTATCCTGCATAAATCATGTTTCACCGAGACCTTCCTGCCTGAGTATCTTCCAGCCAAGCCTGCACTTCACGCCAGTCCAGCCGAGCCTGCACTTCACGCCAGTCCAGTCGAGCCTGCACTTCACGCCAGTCCAGAGCTGTGTTCACCGCTGGTCCTGCCCAGCACAAAGCCTTCACCGCTGGTCCTGCCCAGCACAAAGCCTTCACCGCTGGTCCTGCCCAGCACAAAGCCTTCACCGCTGGTCCTGCCCAGCACAAAGCCTTCACCGCTGGTCCTGCCGCCGAGCTCAGAGCCCTCTTCGCCGCTGGTCCTGCCCAGCTCAGAGCCCTCTTCATCGCTGGTCTTAACCAGCTCAGAGTCCTCTTCGCCGCTGGTCCTACCCAGCTCAACGCCCTCGCTGCCGCTGGTCCCGTCAAGCTCAGAGCGCGCTGATCCTGATCCAGAGCCAGAGCTTCACGTCAGTCCTGCCGAGCCAGAGCTTCACGTCAGTCCTGCCGAGCCAGAGCTTCACGTCAGTCCTGCCGAGCCAGAGCTTCACGTCAGTCCTGCCGAGCCAGAGCTTCACGTCAGTCCTGCCGAGCCAGAGCTTCACGTCAGTCCTGCCGAGCCAGAGCCAGAGCTTCACGTCAGTCCTGCCGAGCCAGAGCCAGAGCTTCACGTCAGTCCTGCCGAGCCAGAGCCAGAGCTTCACGTCAGTCCTGCCGAGCCAGAGCCAGAGCTTCACGTCAGTCCTGCCGAGCCAGAGCCAGAGCTTCACGTCAGTCCTGCCGAGCCAGAGCCAGAGCTTCACGTCAGTCCTGCCGAGCCAGAGCCAGAGCTTCACGTCAGTCCTGCCGAGCCAGAGCCAGAGCTTCACGTCAGTCCTGCCGAGCCAGAGCCAGAGCTTCACGTCAGTCCTGCCGAGCCAGAGCCAGAGCTTCACGTCAGTCCTGCCGAGCCAGAGCCAGAGCTTCACGTCAGTCCTGCCGAGCCAGAGCCAGAGCTTCACGTCAGTCCTGCCGAGCCAGAGCCAGAGCTTCACGTCACGTCCACCCGTCCAGAGTCTCGTCCCGCCGAGACTGAATCTGATCCTGAGCCTGAATCTGTTCCTCTTCCTCTTTCTGCGCCTGTGTCTTCGGACAAGATGGCCGAAACCACGCCTGTGTCTTCGGACAAGATGGCCACCGCCGAACCAGTGTCTCAGGACAAGATGGTCTCCGGCGAGCCAGTGTCTTCGGACAAGGTGTCTGTCCCTGAGCCGGTGTCTGTCCCTGAGCCGGTGTCTGTTCCTGTCCCTGAGCCGGTGTGTGTTCCTGTCTCTGTGTCTGTTCCTGTTCCTGAGCCAGTGTCTGTTCCTGTGCCATGGTCGCCTCCCAAGTGGTCGTCGCCTCCCGAAGGGTCCTCTCCGCCGTGGCCACCCGAAGGGTCCTCACCGCAATGGCCACCCGAAGGGTCGTCTCCACCCTGGCCGCCTGAAGGGTCGTCTCCGCCCTGGCCACCTGAGGGGTCGTCTCCACCCTGGCCGCCTGAAGGGTCGTCTCCGCCCTGGCCACCTGAGGGGTCGTCTCCGCCCTGGCCGCCTGAAGGTTCGTCTCCGCCCTGGCCGCCTGAAGGTTCGTCTCCACCGTGGCCGTCTGAAGGTTCGTCTCCGCCCTGGCCGCCCGAAGGTTCGTCTCCACCTTGGCCGCCTGAAGGTTCGTCTCCGCCCTGGCCGCCTGAAGGTTCGTCTCCGCCCTGGCCGCCTGAAGGTTCGTCTCCACCGTGGCCGTCCGAAGGTTCGTCTCCGCCCTGGCCGCCTGAAGGTTCGTCTCCGCCCTGGCCGCCTGAAGGTTCGTCTCCTCCCTGGCCGCCTGAAGGGTCGTCTCTGCCCTGGTTGCCTGCACAGCCTGTACCTCCATGGCCGTCTGCACAGTCTGCTCCGCCCTGGCCGTCTGCATGTCCTGCTCCACCCTTGTTGCCCACGCTCCACGGCCCTGTTCCCGGTTCCCAGTGCGGGCCTGGCCCTCCGGCCCTCCCCCAAGACCGCCTCCGCTTCACCGCCCTCCTGAACTTTTTGTTTTTTATGGGCGTCGGGAGCCGCCCATAGGGGGGGGGCTATGTCACGTTGTGGGTTTTGTGTCTTGTTCTTGTCTGTCATGTGTTCCCCTGTCTTTGCATGTTTAGCTGTCTCCTGTTATGTTGATTAGTCTTCCCAGGTGTTTCTTATTTACCACACCCCCTTGTTATCTTGTTTAGCTTGGTTGTCTGTGTATTTAAGCCCTGTGTGTTAGTTCAGTCATTGTGAGTTATTGATGTTGTGAGGTTGCATGTTCTTTGTTCTGTTCTGAAGTCTGAGTTTATGTCTAAGTTCTAGTTTATTTAATAAAAACACCGTTGCACTTGGATCCTGCTTCTTGCTTCCTGCTCTGCATCGTAACAGGTTAGTTACCTTTACATCATTAGAAATGGTTGTCTCACAGACAAAAAGCACCTTATTTTTATGAGCTAATTGTGGAAAATATGTCATGGCATGTCATGTGGAAATTCACTTCTTTTCAGTATCTATTTTTGTGTGAAAAATCAAAACGCAAGAAGTGTCTCAACTGTACTCAGTCTACCTATATTATTAATAAAACGTACTCGGTTACTAACGTAACCTCGGTTCTCTCTAGAGATGGAACGAGTACTTGCGTAATATCTTACGCTAGGGGAAAACCTCTTTTCCTCGAGATATTGAAGCCAAAAATTATCCTAAATTTTGCAATAATGTAAAACGCATTGCAGCAGCATGCAGACATGGGCGAGACAACTCGCGCGCCCATTGGCTGCTCTGCGGCAACTGCCTCAGCCTATCGAGAGAGGCCCCTCATGACGTCAGAACCAATGAGGGTGCTTCACGCCCACTACGTCATGTCCCGCCGAAAGCGGGTGGGGCTGGGCTATAAATACGGCCCCGAGAGTCTGGTTTGGTCAGTTTTTCATCGCCGAAGCGAATCAGAACATGACGCATGCACGGCAAGATACGCAAGTACTCGTTCCCTCTCTAGAGAGAACCGAGGTTACGTTAGTAACCGAGTACGTTCTCTTACGAGAGGTTCTCTTGTACTTGCGTAATATCTTACGCTAGGGGAACACAGTGTAAAACGCCATGCGTGCTTGAGATATAACACTAAAGTCCCAAGGGCATGTGCCCGGGGCTCATATAGTGCCTAATCACAAGGGACTCACAGAGAATCCGGGAAGAGGGGCTAGAATAGCATCATTCCTGTAATATAGAGCTCTAATAAGAGCAGATTATATCAAGTGTTCCACACAGCCAGGGCGAACTCGGCCTGGACTGATAAACATTGGGGGACTTACACACTGCCCACAGAAGTATATAGACGATCGGTGATCGACGCTCCAGCAGTTTCAGCATCCTGAGCCGATAGCATCGGGCAGAAATTACTGAAAAATTAGACCGCGAGCAACTTAGCTTGCAAAGCGGGGACCTCTAGGTTATAAAACCGTATAAATGTAGACGGGGAGGCCCAGCCTGCCGCCATACATATATCTTGCAAGGCAATCCCATTTGACCAGGCCCACGATGAAGCCATGCTTCTCGTGGAGTGCGCTCTGACACCCAACGGGCACTGCATGCCATTGGAAGTGTACGCCAGCGCAATGGCGTCATCTATCTATCTGGATAAGCTCTGTTTCGACGCGGCTAGTCCCTCTGAACGTCCGCTGAACGAAACAAAGAGCTGCTCTGTCTGTCTGAAGACAGATGAGCGAGACACATAAGCTCTTAATGCCCTGACTGGGCAAAGGAAGCTCGCATCTCCTTCCTCGTCAGAGACCGGTAGGGCTGACAGGGAAATGACCTGCGCCCTAAAACGGTGTGTTGAGGGATTTTGGAACATAACCGTGCCTAGGTCTTGAGTCATTAGGCCCAAACTCCATGCATGTCGCTCTTACTGAGAGCGCATGTTAGTCCCCTATACGCTTCACTGAAGCGAGAGCCAGAAGAAACACTGTCTTGACAGACAGGTGTTTAAGATCAATCGTCTGTAAAGGCTCGAATGGGTCACCTTTCATGGCTTCCAGCACCGTAGAAAGGTCCCATACAGGGACTGAGGGAGGTCTGGGAGGATTCAGTTTCTTAGCTCCTCTAAGGAAGTTGATGACTAAATCGTTCCTTCCTATTGACTGACCAAGCGTTGTTTTTGAGAACACTGCTATGGCCGCCACATAAACTTTGAGCGTGGAAGGGGTCCTGCCCTTATCCAACAGCTCCTGTAGGAAGGAGAGTGCCTCCGTCACCCCACAGTCTGGGTGTGACACGCCACGAGCTGTGCACCAGCTGGAGAACACTGACCATTTCGAGGAGTAGAGCCGTCGCGTAGACGGGGCTCTAGCCTGCGTGATCGTGTTTAACACTCCCTCTGGGAGGTCAGCGGGTACCCGTTGATGGCCCAAACATGAAGGGACCACAGCTCTGGGCGAGGATGCCAAATTGAGCCCTTGGCCTGAGAGAGGAGGTCCCTCCTCACTGGCAGTGGCCATGGGGCAGTGCTCACTAGCTGCATCAGAACTGGGAACCAGGGTTGGTTTTTCCAGAACGGCGCTACGCGTAGCACTGAGCATCCCTCTTCCCTGATCCGTTCTATCACCTGAGGCAGGAGAGAGACAGGAGGAAAGGCATAGAGCAGGCGGCGGGGCCATACATGAGCCGGCGCGTCCCTGCTCTTGGAGAAAAATTCCAGACAGTGAGCGTTTTCTTGAGACGCAAACAGGTCTACTTCCGCTCTGCCGAATTTCTTCCACAGCAGCTGGACTGTCTGTGGGTGTAGAGAGCACTCGCCTGTCGGAACATTGTTCCTGGACAGTCTGTCTGGTCCTACGTTTAGGAGTACTGGCACGTGCGCTGCTCTCAGCGAGAGCAGGTTGCACTGAGCCCACACCAGGAGGCGTTCTGTCAGCCTGTGCAGGTTCCTGGACCTGAGGCCGCCCTGGTGATTTATGTAGGACACCACAGACATGTTGTCCGAGCGGACCAGGACGTGGTGTCCTGTTATTTGGGGACAAAAACGCGTTAGCGCGTTGTCTATTGCCAACATATCGAGGCAGTTTATGTGCAGAAGCTTCTCCCGTTCTGACCATTGGCCGAAGAACGGTCTGCCCTCGAGCAGCGCTCCCCATCCCGAGGTAGATGCGTCTGTAGACACCACCCTCACACTCGAGGAAGTCCCCAGGCTTACACCTGATCGGTACCAGTCGTTTGCTTTCCAAGGTTTCAGAGCTGCGATGCATTTCTGATTGACCTTGAGACGAAGCAGACTGGAAGCCCACGCTCGGCACGGTACTCGCGCTTTCAGCCAGAACTGTAGCGGGCGCATGTGAAGCAGGCCCAGCTGAAGTACTGATGATGCTGAGGCCATGAGACCTAGCATCCTCTGAAATTTCCTGAGCGGTACCGATGCGCCGCAGCGGAAGAGCTCGCTGCGCGCTGAATGTCCAGTACGCGCTGTGGTGACAGTCACGCTATCATAGACAGCGAGTCCAGTTCTGTGCCCAGAAAAAAATATTATCTGTCTGGGGGACAGAGAACTCTTCACCCAATTGACTCTGAGACCCAGATTCTCGAGGTGGTCGAGTAAAATGGTCCTGTGCTCTATGAGCTTCGAGTGAGATTGAGCTAGAATCAGCCAATCGTCCAAGTAGTTCAATACTCACATGCCCTGTAGTCTGAGGGGTGCGAGCGCTGCGTCCATGCACATCGTAAATGTACGGGGTGCTAATGACAAGCCGAACGGTAGGACTGTGTACTGATATGCCTGGCCCTCAAAGGCGAATCTCAAATATCGCCTGTGGCGTGACGCTATCTGTATTTGAAAATACGCGCCTTTCAGATCTATTGACACAAACCAATCTCCTCAGCGAATCTGCGCGAAGATTTTTCTGGTTGTGAGCATTCTGAACTGTCGCTTCGCAAGCACTCTGTTCAGTTGCCTTAGATCTAGTATGGGTGAGGGGTTGAATGCGGAGCGCGCTCTGGTCGCTCAGCGACAGAGGGGCTTCGGTGTGCTGCAACATAAGCGTCGCGCTTATGGCATTTGAGGCAGGGGGCGCGCTGATAACAGCGGGCAGATTGCGGTGGTCCTCTCGGTGGTCAACCGATAGGGGGAGGGCTGGGCGAGTCCCGTAGGACCTGTCATGTCCATGTGTGAATGTGGGCGCGGGATAGCGGGCACATTTACAACACTGTGAGCATTGTCTGCCTGAGCAGAGCGAATGCACATTGGTTTCGTTTTTACAGAAACCTTGAGACATGCAGAACGTAGTGTTTGTGGGCACTGGGCAGTGGGCACATTTACCACATTTAATGTGCAATCGATCTGGGTCGATTTCATGTGTGCGAGCCCTGTGTGACGGGTTGTGTTTGTGTGTAGGAATGAGCACTGGGCAGTGGGCATTTTGTCTACACTCATAACGCCATCAACCGTGGCCGGGACACCAGAAAATACACTCTCATGGGATTTATCTGGGTAGCCGTAAAAGCGGCGTTTGTGTGCAGGCAAGCGGGCTGTGTCGCCGACTTGTTTACTGCAGAATACACTGGAACAGTCGCATTTACTGGAACTGAACGAGCGAGAAGTTGCCATAGAAACAGAGAGCGTCAACATGCTGGCGTTTGTTTGCAGTCGTGCGTGTATTAGTACAGGCTCGTTCACTGCAATATTGACATTTCCAGTCGCCTGACGCATGGAAACCATAGAAACGGTGTTTGGGTGCAGGCAACGCGCTCGTTGGCTGCAAAATACACATCTGCAGTCGCCTTTTCAGGGAACTGACGGCATAATTTTATTTGCCGGTAGACCCGGGATCGAACACGAGTCTCTCGCGCGAAAGCCTGATAATCTGCCACTGGGCCACAGGGGAAGACACTTAAGCATTTAGTCAGTGCGAATATTATGAGAGAGCATGAACATGCTGGCGTTTGTTTGCAGACGTGCGTGTATTACAACAGGCTCGCTCTCTGCAATATTGACATTTCCAGTCGCCTGAACTTCAGAGGGGAATGAGAAATGTGTGAGAAAATGGACGTCGGCCCGGCCGCAGCGGGACTAAAACAGTCTTTTCTCGTTTTGCCAGTGACGCACGGGAACCATAGAAACGGTGTTTGGGTGCAGGCGAGCGGGTTGTAGAACGCGCTCGTTGGCTGCAAAATGCACATCTGCAGTCGC
Organism: Abramis brama; assembly: GCF_963993115.1. NCBI lineage: Eukaryota > Metazoa > Chordata > Actinopteri > Cypriniformes > Leuciscidae > Abramis > Abramis brama. Next base: position 34,519,787 of record NC_139982.1, read on the forward strand.
CATTTCAGGGAATTCGAACACCGGTCTCTCGTGCGAAAAACCTAAGATTCCACCACTGAGCCACAGGGGGGGAACACAAAGGCTTTCAAATGCGTCAACATGTTTTCTTCGGCGTTTTCTTGCAGGCGTGCGTTTATATAACAGGCTCGTTTGCTGCAATATTTATATTTCCAGTCGCCTGATCAGGGAACTGAGAAATGTGTGAGAAATGGATGTCAGTTCAGCCTCAGCGGGACTAAAACACTCTTTTCTCCTTTCGCCGGTGAGTGACGCGTGAATGGGGCGCAGGGGCAGGGTAGCTTTCTTGTAACGTAAAGAAAAACTAACCCCGACCGTCCGCTTCCAACGTCCCTTGTGAACGGCGCAGTTTGCGGGGCTCAAACAGAGAGAGAGAGAAAGCTAGCCCCGTGGGGGGGTATTGGGCGTCTTGAAAAAGACACCCGGCTCTTTTAGTGAAATGAGAGTGTGTGTCGCGGCGGTGATCACACACACATACACAAAACACAGTAGCAGAGAAAAAGGATATATAACGCCGGAAAGCGTTAGCAGGAACGGCGACTGAAGGCGGCGAGTTGTCGACCAGCAGCTTCAGATGTAGCACTAATCCCGCTGAGTGCTTGAATCAGACGGCACGGCTTCCTCTCTAGGATTCAGCGATGCGTGGGCTTCGCTGAAGAGATGAAAAACTGACCAAACCAGCCTCTCGGGGCCGTATTTATAGCCCAGCCCCACCCGCTTTCGGCGGGACATGACGTAGTGGGCGCGAAGCACCCTCATTGGTTCTGACGTCATGAGGGGCCTCTCTCGATAGGCTGATGCAGTTGCCGCAGAGCAGCCAATGGGCGCGCGAGCTGTCTCGCCCATGTCTGCATGCTGCTGCTGTGTTTTACATTATTGCAAAATTTAGGATAATTTTTGGCTTCAATATCTCGAGGAAAAGAGGTTTTCCCCTAGCGTAAGATATTACGCAAGTACGAGAGAACCTCTCGTAAGAAAACTGCCATCTCCCTACACATCTCTGTCCATTACGTTTTATCCTTTTTATATTCTGTATAAAATGGGTATGTTTAGGTGTGGGAGCAGGTTTAAAGGATCTTACATTTATCTGACCATACGTCCTGTTTAACCAGGACATGTCTGGCCAGGATTTCGAGATCACCCAAAATGCCCGGGATTCGGCTTTTGCTTTCTACAGTCACCATTCATTATGTTTACATTACTACATTAAGTCGTCATATACTGACGCTTTCAAAAATTCTTCAATATCTGACGCTCAAAGCACCCTTTAGCGTCCATATGAGACGCATAACCCTACCACAGACCTAAACCTACCCATAACCGAAGCGTCTCATATTGACGCTAAGGGTGCTTTGTGCGTCGGATATTGACGAACTTTCGAAAGCGTCAGTTACATGATGCCTAAACCTACCCATAACCGAAGCGTCACATATGGACGCTAAAGGGTGCTTTGAGCGTCAGATATTGAAGCTTGTTTGAAAGTGACGCTTTGGGGTGAGAATGTGTTGTTATTTGACACTGATACGTACGTGCCAGCTTTGCAGGTCATGCATTCTGCTTCACACGGATCCTGATCGAGACGAAAACACAGGAATTTTCTTAGCAATGCTAAAACGCACATCAACCTATCACTTGTTTACCGTGATATGTAGCCTAAACTACATTCAGATTCACCAATCGGAATTAATTCAGTCCTATTCAATCAAAAGGTGTGCATGTAAACAAAATGAATGGCGACGATATAAAGCAAAAGCCGAATCCCGGATATTTTGGGTGATCTCGAAATCCCGGCCGGACATGTCCTGGAAGAAGAGGACGTATATGGTCACCCTACATTTAACGGTAATAGTTAACGTTTTGTAGCTGTAAAATCATAATTATGTTACGTTTAAATGAGTTCAACGATTGTATAGGCTGCTCTACCTAACCTCTGTCATTAAGAGACATCCAGAAATTTCCCAGATATTTATTAACGCCCCTCAGCAATCCCACGTCAACACACGCTGAACTCTTGCAACGTGTACGTGTTACGCAGGACTGGTTGATAGAAAAAGATGTTGGTGGCTGATAGTTTCACCTTCACCTTACAAAATATAATGTATGGGATAACCAAGGATTGTTGTAGATTATTTGATTTGATTAATAACATTATATTATTGGCAAAATACTATATACATAAATGTAGATTTTTTAAATCCCCTCCTTTGTTTATTATATTCAGAAACGAATTAAAATACTTCTCAGATGCCCCAAATGGAAAATCGAAGTGCAATATATTTGTTAGTATTGTATAACCTGTTTTAATTGTTGTTGTTTTTCTCTTTACTTGTGTTGAGTCTTCCACGCCTGTATTTTCTTTGTATAAAAACTGTTTTGTGCCAAAAAAAAAAAAAAGTGTACGTGATACATGTAGGCTAGAGTAAAGTTGGGCTGCAGCTAGTGGATATTTTAATTGTTAGCATGCTTTTCATCCATTCAATGGTGAAACGAAACTCTTCTTATCACTCAAAGGAAGATATTTTTCCACCTCCACATAGGCTGTTTTTTTTTTTTTTACTAGGGTGACAATACATCAAGACTTTTAGAGTAAAAACAAGCTGCAGCAGATTGATAGGCTATACTGACCCGGCCTGGAAGTGTACGTGCAGCCCGAAGGACGTTATCTTAATTTCTATTATGTCACCAAATATATGGATTGAGACAAACTGGACTGTTTGGCAAGACGACTGCTGTTCTTTGCAATTCCTATTATGACCATATAACTACATTCTGCCTGATACTAGGGCTGTCACTTTTGAGAAAAATCAAATTGAACGGGTAGGCTATCAAATATCAAACAATGTATTCGAATATCTACGAGTCAAAAACGATCAGTTAAAAAATGCGTCATGAAGAGGGAAAAAAACATATAGGCTATAAGTCGCATTTATTTAGAAATTTATTTCACAAAAAAAAAAAAAAAAAAAAATGTTACAGACGGGACAGTTCTCCGTTACGGACATGAGCGTTCTGAAAGCGGCACTAAAGACTGCTTTAAAACTTTCACAGAGACCTCAAACAGAAAGCACAAAGTCTGTCTTTAAATTTAATTTCGTTTTGTATTAATTGTATCTTAATTTTAATCAATGTTTCATCAACCAATTGCCTGGATTTAATAAGAAGTAAATATAGCAGACATGACACGACATGGAGGCACTGGCGCGTGAACCTGGAGCTTGTCTTATAAATGAACCAAAACTCAGTGTATAAGGTAGCCTACTTGCCCCACAGACCTGAGACATAGAAAGCTTGAAATGTCTACTTTTAAACAGAACAATTCAAAACAAAAGAAAACAGACTGTTCTCTTCTTATGTCATCCGTATGAAATGTGCATTTCTCTCTGGCATTCACTACTGCGAAGATCGCGAGTCAGCATTGTCAACTTCATCTTCAACTTCACACGTCAAATACACAGGAATGATTATCGGCCTGTTCACATCGGCCCTATTTTGACATCAGAACCATACCATGTGTAAAAAAGGACCATATCGGCCGATATTATATCGGCGGCCGATATATCGTGCACCACGGTCCATGTCATACGTTTCAGCATCTATCCAAACGTACAAAAAGTATGTTTTCTATCTTTGAAAATGACGTATTATTAATACCTATGTATTAACAATGAGACCAGGCTGAATAATCATTTAAGGCACATTTTTAAAAAGTTTTAACATGAACAGCAAATTATGCTTAACAACATAGCCCTAATGGAAGATTGATATTCTGATAATCTGGGTCATGGTGTTTTGACCCAACCAGCAAAATGCAGGCACACGGATAAAATGATAACATTTGGATACCCATCATGAAGGATATTTGGACATCAGGTTACATTTAATCGGGAAGTTAAATGTTTCACATTCACTTGTATTGGTGAGATTTCTTAAAGGGATAGTTCACCCAAAAATGAAAATTCTGTCCTAAATTAATCACCCTCAAGATGTTCTAAACCTGTATGAATCTTTCTTCTGATGAAGATATTTTGAAGAATGTGGGTTACCAAACAGTTTTGTGTTCAGTACAGAAACTCACACAGATTTGGAAAAACTTGATGGTGATCAAATGATGAAATAATTATCATTTTTCTGTGAACTATCATTTTAACACTTAAAGCTTAGTTTACTGGTACCTTAACAGCTTAATAGTTACATTTTTACCAAGAAAATAATTTAACAACACTCTGCTTTTGCCTTGCCAAATCAGAGTAATGTTTTTATTCTCCACAGTATTGTTTCGATTTTGGATCATACAACAGCCAGGAGAACAGATACACATGATGTCATCGCTACAGAAAGAGAAAAGCAGTACACAACACACTCGTTCTGAAAAACACACAAAAGGTGTCTCCTGTGTTACATCTGTCAATGAAATCTCCCCACCCTATAGTAAGCATTAATCTATTATTCACACTTATTTAATTGCTGTGTTCCACTGTTAGATTGTAACATGAATGCCTCTGGATTGTCCAGGATACACTGGATTGGTGAATCAGGGAGCCACGTGCTACTTGAACACAGTGCTGCAAATACTCTTCATGACAGAGGACTTCAGAGAGGCTGTGGAAGGGTAGGAGTTTATCATTGTTTTATTGGTCATTTCAGCTGATAAAACAAATCCAGTTATAACTAGTGTGTTTTACAGGTACAAATCAAATAACAGCATTTCCAAAATAAATAAAGAGATTGCATTATTATTTGAGTGTTTACGGTCTGGAAACAGAAGCTCTGCCACCACTGAAGGAATCACAACTGAACTTAAAATCAATGGTAGGTTTAAGATTTACTTTTAAAGGAGACCTATTATCCTTTTACTTGTTCAACTTTAGTAATGTTGCTGTGAGCATAAAAGATGATCTGCAAGGCTACAAAGCCACTCCAAAGGGAGACATTTTATTTAACAGATTCCTCTTTTCAAGAACTACAACGACCGGCTCAACGCAATTTTTCCGGGCTTTACGAAGTCATAATGTTCCTCATTTAAATAATCTCCGCCCATGGAATATGCAAAAAAAAGTTGGCGAGGCCTGGATGAGCTGCATTAGAAAAGATGAAGAGTGTAGTCACTGTTTTTTTCCACCACGGAAAAAGTTTGTCCTAAGGCTGACAAACATATATTTTGAAAACTGTTCCTGAACATTATGAGCTTAACTTTTGTCTCTGCGCTGCACATTTAATAAAGAACAGCAGACAGAGAGAGTACAATGCATGTACAATACAATAACTAGTCAGGTCAACGTGTGATCGTCAACCAGTGGGTCTCTGAGGCCCTGTCCCAAATGGCACCCTAACTGTGCGTTCACACCAAACACAAATAGCGCGTCAAATTTGCGTCTAGTTGGACGCTTGAACATTTTGAATCCATTTGCGTGTCCAGAGCAAAATTGCAAAAAATACAAGAGGTGGATTTCGCCTCAGACGCGCGTCAATTTCACGTCAAACTTTTGCTTTTTACGCGCGTCCGAGGCTAAATCCGCGCATCGGAGCGAGGATCACCCTTCAGGACACCAACTACAGCCGCTCTATCCCAGCTGCAGAGCGCCTGTCCATCTGTCTTCGGTTAGAAAATGTATATGAAATTTTAAATACAATATTTTAAATAAATGCTAATATACACTATGCTATCAATGTTTTTCAAACTGTGGTACGGATACCACTGTTGGTGCTCTTTCTAGTGATACCCACTAGTATATACTCACTTCCTAGTGATACTCAGTTAACTGCTATATTGCTATACTCCATTTTGAGTGAGTGACTCCGGGCGGGAGTTTATCCCGTCACTTCACCACGTGACAGCAGCAAGCAGGCTCCTTTTTCAACTCTGGTGTCAGACGCGAATTCGCGTCAAACGCTTGAATGCACAAAAAGCACCAAATAAAATAATTTGCGCCAGACGCTGAATTCGCGCGAATGGGACAAATCCGCATCCGCCGCGCTAAATGCCTCATTCGTGCCGCAGGACTTCCTGACGCGCATAAATGTGTCTTTACATTGACTTAACATTGAAATCACTCGCGCCAGACGCTCTATTCGCGTTTGGTGTGAACGCAGCATAAGGACTCGTGGTCTTCCTCTGAGTCCGCACTTTCGTGACGTAAAGCCGCTTTGGCTGTTGGGAAGAAGTCTGCTGCAGACCTCGCATCAGTGTGGGCTTGGCAAAAGTGCACATCGAGGGCGCAAATCGACCGCATAGCACCCTTCTGAGACCTAATGGGACACCCTACGGTCTCACGAACTTAACGGACACGTGCACGCGGCAGCCATTGTAAGTCTACAAGACCGAAAGTGCATTTGAAGTGTGCCATTTGGGACAGGGCCTGAGCTGCTGTGAGTGAGTGGAGGCGGGGCTCATTTGCATATTCATAGAACTGCGTATACTAAATGAGGCAAGAGTGTCTTACAGAGTTACATTCAAGATATTTTACGGCATGAAGACACTTTTTTTCAAGGAAAAATTTTTTAAATATGTAATTTTGGGGATAAAATTATTGATTACATTAACATTGTCAGGGTCTGAATCGGGCTCAAAATTGACACCATCGTAATAATTAGAGCTCGCGGTTATGGAGGAGTGGGACATTTCTCGATCATGTGCTACACTGGGCCAATCACAACACACTGGGCCAACTAACCAATCAAAGCATATTTATTATTTCGGAAGGAGGGACTTCATCGAAAACAACATGTTTAACCAGACTGGGGAGAGAAGAGCTGTAATAATGTAAAATATGTGAACAATAATGGCTTTTTTGAACAATCAAGCATGAAAACATATTCTAGTGCACTCCCCTCCCCTCATAAAAAGAGCACAATAAGACTCCTTTTAAAGTAAAACACGATTTCCTGACAAATTTCAAAAACAAAACAAATATACAACCCGATTTTCAGGAAAAAAGTGTAAAATGCAATAAAATTAAGTTTCTGTGGTTTTGTTAATTCTCTTGAATCTTTATTAAAATTACAAGAGTACAAATAAAGTTTTCACTGAACAGCTTCATGTATTTTGTAAATATAAACAAGTTTTAATTTTGATGGCAGACTCCAAAAAGGGGACAGAGGCAAAATAAAAGTGAAATGATTACCAAGATAAACTGTTTTGAAATAGTCCACAATGAGCAGGTGAATTGGTAATACTGTAGTGATTGGGTGTAAAAGGAGCTTCTCAGTCTTTGCAAGCACCAAATACCCTAACAAAATTGTCAAACAATTCAAAAAAAAAAAAGATTATTAAAAAAAGTTCAGGAGGAACATCCAAATTGCCTATCCAATCAGTACGAGAGGAGGCCTGTATATATATACAGTCGACTCACCTATGTTCCTCGACAGTTTTCAGTATCCCTCCGCCACCCCGTCTCTCCTCTCACTCGCCTGGTTACTTTCCTAACCAGGAATACGGGGGAGTACTCTGGGTTCGGGCCAAATACCAACCATCTAGACTTTCATCAGCGACAGGTGCAAAAGCAAACTTCTGTCCTGGTTTGAGGAGCATCACTGCAAACGGCATCGGTGACCTGCATTTCTGTGAAGGTACCACTGATGTGGAGGAATATACTGGGATTGTACAGGGACATTTAATGGCATCAAGATGACATCTTTGCTGGGAAGCAAGACAATGCCAGGCCTCATTCTGCACATGCTGAAACTGAGTGGTTTGTAGACACTCTTCGCCACAGAAGAGATGAGCCTGCAGTCCAGATCGGTCTCTTATTGGAGATGGACAGCCCATCATGAAAAGGAGAATCAGGCAACAACGACCACGGACTGTTGAGCACATGTCTTATATCAGGAGAGATTGGGCAAATATTCCACTTGCAAAACTGCAACAATTAGCATCCTCAATTCCCAAATGATTAAAAAGTGTAATTAAAAGGAAAGGTGATGTGACGGTGGTAAACATGCCTTTGTCCAACTCAAAATTTGTTTATATTTAAAAAATACAATTAAGTTGGTCAGTGAAAACATTGGAAATATTTTCTTTGTACTTTTATCAGTTAAATAAAGTTAAAAGAGAATGAACAAATCACATATTATTGATTTGACTGTTTTTTACTAAATGTCCAGACTTTTCTGGAAATGGGGTTGTACATTTTCTCTTCAAATGTGTGTTTAGCACTTTTCGCATATTTGAATAATTCTGACATGGTTATTTCATCAGTTCATAAGCAGGAAGATGCTCCAAAATGTCTTCAGAAGATACTCAACATGGTCGATCCTGAGATATCTAAGGTGTGTTTCTAAAATGTGTTGTACATTCTTCTCACTGTGTCTAAAGTTTGCCATGTTTGATATTATAGGGCCGATGTTCCATGTAATCCTTGAAGAATTTGAGTTTAATAAAATCAGACATAAAATGGTCATACATTTTATAAAATCTATATCTATCTTTATACTGTACAGATATTTCAGGGAAAGATGGCGCAAATCACCACTTGTAGAAGACCAGAAAAAGCACATGATCCTCTGAAGCAAGTTAAAACATTTTTCATTATATCAATTTCTCTGGAGTCACAGGAGGATCATATAGATGTGGTAAGCATTCATACATTCCTGATCCCTTGGCAGCGAGAATATAATAACTTAAACCTCTGATAGAGTAACATTTATAAGGAAATATTCAATGGATGTTTACCTCAGTCAACTGCATTTGTAGCATAATATTTGTAGCATAAAAGGATGATTTTAAACAGCTTTACAGCTCAAATAATGCATTTTATATAGAATTAATGTGCCTTCATAAAATTGTAAGCTTCACATTTTTTATTTAAATGCTCCTGATTCTTCCATCATATGAGCCCGTCGCAGTATGACATTCATGAACAAATGCTGTCTGAAGCTCTTAAACCTGGAATATTCCTTTAAATTCATGTTTTGTCATTTTTAGCTTCAGGCAAACTCAACAGTTTAACAAGAAAATGGTTTCAATAACATTTATTTTGTATTTCAGCAAGGGTGTTTTGATTCGTATTTTGAACCAATCACCATGTGTGGGGAAGGCCAACAAGTGTACTGTAAAGATTGTGAAAGGCTGATGGACACAGAAACTGTGAGTGCGGTAACTTCTTTTCAAATGCAACAAACTTTGAAGTAAAGTTCTACTCAAATGGATCTTGAAATACAGTGCCAGCAATACAGAATATGTTTCACCATGGTTTAGGATGGTTAATGATATAAGAATACATATTATAAATGTAATCTTGTAAAACGATCTTTCCTTTCAGAGCTGCAGTTTGCAGAAAGTTCCTTCAGTTCTGGTTCTGCACCTGGAGAGGTTTGAACTGGATTATGACACCATGTGCTGTGTGAAGAACTACTCTTCAGTGCAAATTCCTGCCCAGTTATCAGTCAAAGTAAGATCAGTTTAAGATTTAAGGTGTTCAATAGATGTTATTTCACAGAAAAATATTTTAGAGTAGCTCACCGATAAAAGAAAAGAAAAGAAAAAAACCTGCCATTTAAATAAGTGATTTGCAAAAACAGTATGAACACAATAAGTACATCATTTTTTATACAAGGTCATAATTTAAAACAATATAAAGTGTGACCAGACATATTTTTAGTCATTATTGATTGAAAAGCTACTACTTCATTGAGTTGTTAAACTGTGAACAAATTATTAAGGCAGAGCTGGAAAATGATTCATGAACTGGATCATTGAAAACTATTCTCATCTTTGGGTTAACTGGTTCTTTCTGTAGTGAATAAGTAAAACAGTGTTGTCTTATCTGTGTTTTCAGGATGAGGCTGGTGTAAAGCACACGTATGATCTGTATGCTATGGCCAACCATTCTGGCTCTCTTAGTGGTGGACACTACTATGCTGACATCAAAGATGCTGACAACCAATGGTATCAGTTTAATGACTCCATAGTTCACAAGGTGAACTGTCTTTGATGTTTTTTTTTTTTTTTTTGACTAAACCAATGTAGTTTTATGAGGTTTCCCTTTTTATCAGTAGTATATCTGGTAATTTCATGTTTCTACTGATAGATGTAGTATAATCTGACAGGGCTTTTATCCATTATAGTGTTCTTAGCAGTCAAACTGAATTAGTTTTTGTGCAGATGTTTGCATTGAGAAATACATTGTAAATGCTTTATGGCTGAGATATTAATGAAGTTTTGTGATATTGATTGTTTTGTTTCATCCCTTTACTGTATGGACTTTCCTCATATTTTTCAGATGCGTGATTTGAAGTGTGATCCGGACAAACACTTAGTCAGTAATGAAGCATACCTTCTTTTGTACAAGAAATGTGAGTTAATATTGAAATGTTCAAACCTAGTAAATGCATGGGGTTTCTAAACTGAGGATGAAATCGTAACATTAGGTGCGTTTACATGGAGTGGTTTACAAGTCCAATCCGAATGAAACTGCTCCATGTAAACCCCTCAATCTGAACACAAATGCCCAAACCGACTGGAGAGGGGTGACAAACCTTTTAGAATCCGTTCAGTAGAATATGTAAACACTTGACCAGATTTAAAACTGAAACTATCCCACACTAGACACGTTATAGCCCTGTTGGGAAAAAGAGAGGAGTAAAGCGAAAAGCTTCAGATGGACAGTGATACAGAAAGACACTGACGACTCATTTCAATTCAGAATCGCTTCTTTCGTTTAGGAGACACAAACTCCATTTACCTGCACTTTGATCTGTGAAACTTTGCAAACCTTTTACATTCACAATCAGCTGTATAACACACTACGTGAAGTGTAATATCCCCAAAAGCATAATAGTATAATATTTATTGAAGTTGTGTGTTGAGTACAAAAGAACTTTTATGTCCTAAGCTAGTGAGTCAGCTTGCTGCTCTCACAGCTATCATACACCCCTGTATTCTAGCCTGTAAATCACCTTACAGTTAGAGGACTGTTTACCCAATTAATGTCCAGTGTCTAGGAGAGGAGTAAAGAGGCCAGAGTCACTCTTTTATTAGGCAATGCTAAATGAACAGGTCATAATTTGTCAATAGAAGTATGAATATGTACGAAGTAAAATACACAATAATGCAGGGCTGTGCAAATAATAAGCAAACAACTTATAGAATTAGACTGGTTCAAAAGATACTGAAAGTGGAGAAAGGTACTCAGTCAGAACCAGTCCCAACAGTTCTGAGAAAGTCCAGTTAAAGGAATGATAAGTTCAGATGCGTTGAACTCTTGACGCAGAAGCTCGAATGGCAGTTATTCTTCGATATCTATCCTCGTCTGGGTCGTGACTCATGATGGGCTGTGCTGCGCTATCAACAGTGTATTGAGGCGTGTAGCTTCGTGTGGTGCGTGTGTTCAGTGTGTGTGAGGGGTGTGTGTGATATGTAGCCTACTGAGTGTTGGCTTGATAAACGTGTGGTTCTATAACAAAACAAATGAGGATCGATTAGTTTTCTGATACGATTCATGTAGCAAACACATAATCAATGCAGAAAATAAGAGGTATTCTTTTACAACTGCAGAAACTTATTCTTTATACATAATAGCGTATCAGATCATGCTCATTAGACACTTACAGGGCCCTATTTTAAGGATCTAAAGAGCATGTCTGAAACCACTGATTTCATGTCTGAAACCACTTTTGCTAGTTTAATGAGGGGAAAAATGGTCGGCGCTCCCGGCGCTGGTCTAAAAGGGTTGTCTCTATTCTCTTAATGAGTAATGGGTGTGTTTTCTTTTTCAGGTTCAGGAAGTACAAAGGACAATGAGTCAGAAAGACCAGAGAAACAAATACAAAGAGCAAACACTCGGTCACAGGAAGATCATTCAAAACATACAAAATACAGTGAACCAGACAATCCTCAGACAAATCAGCAAACTGAGCACACCGTGAGTGATGATCTCCAGAAAGTGAGTTTACTGAAGTTTACTGAAACTGAAGCAAGGCCCTCACAAACCCTGACAGATGAATCTACAGCAGAAATGCAGTCAACTGATGTGGATGGTGACAATCTGTCACAACCATTCATTCATAATCCAGACAGAGTCTCAGAACAAAACAATTGTTTACAAGTAATTGATGTACTTTAGTATTTAAATGAAGATGGTGAAACACAGTCAAACAGGAACAATAAGAAGACAAGAGGAGCATGTTTCACAGAATGTTCAACCTGTATTTTATCAGCTTTATTAATTGTTTTTCTCTTCCTTATTATTATTATCGGAGTGATTATTTACAATAGTGTCAGGCTATTACACTAGCTCCGCCCACTGTCTTGTTGAGCCAGATACCATTTAAAAAAGAATCCCATCTGATAACAGGACCAGTGGTGTGGAGAGAAAGGTGTGTGGCGACCAATCAGAGTTCAAATTCATTTTTTTCCAAGCTCATTCTTCTCCAATCACATATCAGACCAGAATAATTATTAGAAACGTGGAAATAAAGGGCCTAATGGGTATTTAATAGTAGAATAAAGTGTTTATTGGGTGTTTAACAGTGGGAATAAAGTGTTTATCATCTGGGTTATTGTCCCAATAAGGCGGCATCCATTTGATGATTTTAATCAATTAAATCATATACACTGTTATGTTTTTATTATAGCATGCTGTTTTATAATATACTGTAATACACTGAGGATGCAGTATAGCATTAACAACTTTTAACACTTAATCCAAAAAGTACTTTTTGGTCTAAAAGGTGTACTGCTAAAACACAAGGCTGGATATCTCAGTCGGAGTTTCATTTTTTGTATTGTCAACACCTGATTAGACCTGACTTTTACACTCTTCCTAAAATCCATAAGAGGCTAATTGATCCTCCTGGCCGTCCAATTGTGGCACAAACTAATTCTCTCTTATCTCAGTATGTTGATTTTTTTTATAAAACCATTTGTTCATTCATTACCATCTTATATTCGGGATTCGACTGATTTTATCAATACGATTTCTGAGTTGCACGATTTACCAGATATTTCTAACTTTAGATATAACAAGTCTGCATACTAACATTTCACATGAGAAAGGGCTTAGTGCCCTTAGACATTACCTTTTGTTATGCGGTGATGTCATTCCACCGTCAGAGTTTGTTATTGAGATGGCTTTATCTTTTGAAATATAATTATTTCAGTTTTGACAAAGATTTTTTTCTTCAAACAAGTGGTAGGGCAATGGGCTCGATCTTTGCCCCCAACTATGCCAATTTATTTATGGGTTTTGTTGAGCAAAGTTATGTATTGAATGCAGAAAATAATCCTTTTTATTCATGTATCTTTAAATGGTATAGGTACATTGTCCTCGTTCGTCTCAGAGTTTACTTAGTCCTATACAGAACGGAAACTATCATTGTGGGAATTGTGCTCAGTGCAATAATACATTTAAAACATAATTTTTTTGTCATCCAAGAACTGGTAAAAAATATATAATAAATTCTGTGATTACTTGTGTTTCCACTCAAGTTGTTTATTTGATTTGTTTTTGATTTCCTATGTATTCATATAAAACACAGTACACGCAGAAATACATCCCCTTTTACAGTGGTTAAGCTTGTTTCCATATTAGTTAATAGTAGAAGCTGAAGTGTTAATTTTGAACTACTCATTAGTCCTGCATTACTTCCTTCATCTCATTAATGACGGACCATTATTATAAAGTGTTACCTTTTTTATGATTTCATTACAAACTGGTTTAGAAACACAAATGCATTGTTTGTTCATCTCCATCAGCTGCTAATATTTCTTTACCTTTATGTAAACACAAAATCATTACTCATGAGCAGAAACACTAACATCCATTTTCATTGATGAACACTAACTTTGTCATAACTTTATCATAAAACAAAAATTACTATGGATATTCTAATATTTCAAACAGAAGCAACATTGATTACAAAAGAGATTATGATCTCATAAATTATGGCATATTTATTCTGTCCAGTTAGGGTGTGAATATGTGTGCAGTTTAATGTTTGCTTTGACTGGATCCATCCACAGAAATAAGAGAAAGCCTCTGATCTGACAAATAAATGAAAAACATGAGACGCTGATCTGTAACTCATGAATCTCACAGGTAGTGTCTGTACAGTACACAAACGCTTGAACAATATATTGTCACTTAAATTACACACATTATATTCCATTTACACTCAAACACAGATGGTAAAACATCATGCCACTATTTTCTGGCATGAAGAAAAGGAGTATAATCATGAAAATAGTCATTCAGCTTGAAATGAAAATAGTGAGTCTACATGTCTTGCTTTCTTAACTGTCATTGGTGCTTGCCAAAGGTAAATTCAGCGCTACTCAAGAGGAAGCGTTTAACAGAATTTCCCCAGTTTAAGCATCAACATGACAAAACAATCCCATGCAGAACAATCTTCAATCTGTCAATCTCGTCATGGTTTAAAAAAAACAACCTCATATATCCTCATTCCTGTTTACATTATCATTGACGGATGGTTAACAGATGTAGTTTTGAGGAATTATTGGCAGCACAAATATGAATCATGTGAATGTCTCGAACAAAAGGTTGTTGTTCAGTCTCACGCAAGGAAACCACACAATGAAATGCATCATTAAAATAGACTGGCAGAACAGGTGAACTTTCTGATACTTTCATTTTCACTGAGGGACAAACATTTAGTGAAAGATCAAACACTATCATTTTTAGTTTATTGACTTTAAACAAATGTAATTAATTCAATAAATGCACATGGGAAAAATAAACATTTGGTTTATACACACCACTGTAATTAAAATGTAAATTTAAAGAAAAGATTGTCACCCATAATCTCAGCTTTAAAAATGTATCACTCTAAATTGTAATGTAGACATGCATTCTCTGTAAAGCTGCTTTGAAACGATGTGGATTGCGAAAGGTGCTATAAAAAATAAATGTGAATTGAATAAATCATTTTGACCATAAGAACTGAAGCAAGATGTAAGAAATTGTAGTCGACCCTGATTCCACTGCAACACATATTTTAGAATGAGCTCAAAATGGCTTATATTCTCAATATAACTGTAGAAAGTCAACATTTATATAGTTTCTGCACCATTTGTGTTGATCACATGTAAAAAAAATGTGATCAACACTGAGTAACACTCGGGTTAGATGACGTAACATTAGATCAGCTTCTGTCTGTGCCGTTTAGATGACTTGATGACACTAATCTGAACAGCCAATCAGATTTCCTTCTCTCACTGGCGACGCTCAACGTTTCCCAGCGGCCGATCGTCGGCTTGGTGTGTCCCGGGCTAAAGAGGTCTCCTGCCCTGCCCTAAATCTATAGATTTCTGGATTCCCTGAATCTTTCACAATATTATGGGTTGTAGAGACAAATTCTTTGCCATCTTGCATTGAGAAATGTGATTTTTGTATTCTTTGACAATTCTCTCATGATAACACAGAGTGGTGAGCCATGACCCATCTCTGCTAACAAAGACGAGAAGCTCCATTTCACCCAGACATGAGTTCCTCAACCATTACCAGTTCCCCCAAACACCCATTACCAGTTCACCATCTCACTGTGGACCGTTTCAGAGCTGGATCATCTAACTTTACAATATTTTCACTTTTAACTCCCAATGTTTTTGTTGTGTGTTGGAGCCATCAATATTAAAATGTTTATATTTACAAAATTATGTTGAAAACATTGGACAACTTTTCTTTGTACTTTTGTCAGTTAAAAAAAAGGTTTAAGAGAATTAACAAAATCACTGATTGTGAATTGTATTGCATTTTAAAAAATGTCCCAACTTTTCTGGAAATGAGGTTGTAATAAAATATATTTTGATAATTGAATATAAGACTGGGATTAGACAGAAAGACATGCTGTGGTGGATGAAGAGACACATGAGAGTTACTGGAGTAAACAAGCATGTTTGATTCAGATGAACAGGTTCTGCACAAAAAAACTGTATTCATATAATACTAAACATGTGAATTACATATAACACTAAACACATGAATTACATATAACACTAAACACGTGAATTACATATAACACTAAACACGTGAATTACATATAACACTAAACACGTGAATTACATATAAAACACTAAACACGTGAATTACATATAACACTAAACACGTGAATTACATATAAAACACTAAACACGTGAATTACATATAATACTAAACACGTGAATTACATATAAAACACTAAACACGTGAATTACATATAACCCTAAACACGTGAATTACATATAAAACACTAAACACGTGAATTACATATAACACTAAACACGTGAATTACATATAAAACACTAAACACGTGAATTACATATAATACTAAACACGTGAATTACATATAAAACACTAAACACGTGAATTACATAAAACACTAAACACGTGAATTACATATAAAACACTAAACACGTGAATTACATATAAAACACTAAACACGTGAATTACATATAACACTGAACACGTGAATTACATATAACACTGAACACGTGAATTACATATAACACTAAACACGTGAATTACATATAAAACACTAAACACGTGAATTACATATAATACTAAACACGTGAATTACATATAATACTAAACACGTGAATTACATATAATACTAAACACGTGAATTACATATAATACTAAACACGTGAATTACATATAACACTAAACACGTGAATTACATATAATACTAAACACGTGAATTACATATAACACAAAACATGTGAATTACATATAACACTAAACATTAAACACGTGAATTACATATAACACTAAACACGTGAATTACATATAACACTAAACACGTGAATTACATATAACACTAAACACGTGAATTACATATAACACTAAACACGTGAATTACATATAAAACACTAAACACGTGAATTACATATAAAACACTAAACACGTGAATTACATATAAAACACTAAACGTGAATTACATATAACACTAAAGACGTGAATTACATATAATACTAAACACGTGAATTACATATAACACTAAACACGTGAATTACATATAACACTAAACACGTGAATTACATATAACACTAAACATTAAACACGTGAATTACATATAACACTAAACACGTGAATTACATATAACACTAAACACGTGAATTACATATAACACTAAACACGTGAATTACATATAAAACACTAAACACGTGAATTACATATAACACTAAACACGTGAATTACATATAAAACACTAAACACGTGAATTACATATAACACTGAACACGTGAATTACATATAACACTAAACACGTGAATTACATATAAAACACTAAACACGTGAATTACATATAAAACACTAAACACGTGAATTACATATAATACTAAACACGTGAATTACATATAATACTAAACACGTGAATTACATATAATACTAAACACATGAATTACATATAATACTAAACACGTGAATTACATATAATACTAAACATGTGAATTACATATAACACTAAACATGTGAATTACATATAATACTAAACACGTGAATTACATATAATACTAAACACGTGAATTACATATAATACTAAACACGTGAATTACATATAATACTAAACACGTGAATTACATATAATACTAAACACGTGAATTACATATAATACTAAACACGTGAATTACATATAATACTAAACATGTGAATTACATATAACACTAAACATGTGAATTACATATAATACTAAACATGTGAATTACATATAACACTAAACATTTCAATAGTCTGCATCATTCTGTTATTTTCCTTCTTTGAAACAATCTGTATTGTAAAAAATGCTATAAAAATCAATCAATCAATCAGTTTATTTATAAGCACAAATAAACACAACTTCCGTTGACCAAAGTGCTGTACAAAAAAAACATGACGCAATACAATACAAAGACAACAACAGGACAGTTGCTTCAACATTAAATTTTGCATAAGACAGATCAAATATGTCAAAAATGTCTTTAACCTCACTTTAAAGATACACAGAGTTGGTGCAGCTCTGATTTCAGGAGGGAGGCTGTTCCAGAGTCTAGGAGCGGCACTAGAAAAGGCCCTGTCTCCTATGGTCTTAAGTTTTGTTCTCGGAACCACCAGAAGGCCTAGGTTCGCAGACCTAAGAGCTCGATCTTGATGGTTGATGAACAGTCAATAGGTCCGTGAAGTATGATGGAGCCATCCCATGTAATGACTTAAAAACTAGTAATAAAACTAAAAATGTGTAAAACTAAAAAGCATCTTGACATGTCAACAATATTTTACTGTTATTGTCTGTATCTGCTGGTCTGAAACAAGATGTCTAATGTCTAAGACAAGATGTCTAATATCTGTCATAACTTGTGTGTATAAAGCGAGAGTGAGGAGATATGATTCAAGAGAGCTGTAGTTGCAGCAGTCTGTGTACAGATGGGACTGTTTACCATTTCATGCGGCAAATACATTTATGCATGCAATGATTTTCTCCCACCTCAGTTATTGTATAACCTCCTGGTCACAGGCAACAGTCACAACAATCAGGCCTTTAAGACTGATTTATAACAGAGCACTAAAAATAGTAGATAAAACAACTGTCATAACACACCATTGTGGAGTATTGCAGAGGTTAAACTTTTTAAACTTTGAAAATTTTATTACATTTTGTAATTTGAAATTAATGTATAAATGTTTGCACAAACAATCCCCTGATGTTCTCAGACGACTCATAGTCCCACTTCGATCAGTGGGCTCCATCACACGAGGGGCTGCTAATGGAAATGTGAAAGTGCCCGTTAGAAAAAAGACCTTCGGACAGACGGCCTTTACTGTCCAGGGTGCTAAACTCTGGAACTCCTTGTCTACCGAGCTGAAACAGGAATTAGATCTGGGGGCTTTTAAAAATGAACTAAAGCGTATTTTAAAACGAGATCAAGTGTGCAATCATTTTTAGTCTGCGCTCAAATGCACATTCTTTATGTAATGTCAGAATTAAGTAATGTTACTGTAAATGTAAATTAATTTTTTGTACTTTCTGTATGTATGTGAAAAGCCCATCTAGGGACGGACATTGCAAATTAGCCTTGGCTATAAATGTTGTTGTGTGGTTCAGGTCTATTGTTCACACATGTCCCTATTAAATAAAATTAAATAAATAAATAAGATGATGTGGAACAATATTCCCCCAGTATACTGTATATAAAAAGTTTAGTTTTTCTTGCCTTGAAATATGGAGGCCCAGACTAAAACAGCTGCACTTTTGCTATAATAAAATACTGTAAATAAATATTTTTGTGAAAATATGTTGAACATTACCAGATAGAGTTAGTGTTATGATCATGGATTATTAGATGATCTACATTAAACATGAATCTGACCATTATAGGCTCAGCGTGTGTCAAATTTAGTCAGACTGTAATGGAGGATTACTCCCTGTTTCATGAGTGTAAAATATGGTCAGTGCTTCATCAGGTTTACTAGTGTAGACAGAGCAGAGTCTGTTCTAGCATGAACATGTTCCAGACTAGAGACCGGTCAAACTCGTTTCCTCACCCTGGGGTTTGTAGCTGGTATTTTAAAGTTAATTTCTGAACACAAACTCATGTTCTCGAGGATAGTGAGGTTCATATTTCAGTCAACAGATTTACATTTTAAACCCATGTAAAGCCTACACCAGTCTCTGATGATTACAGAATGAACTAGAAAAAAAAGTTTGTTGAGACAAACTTTAAGTTGGCTTGAGAAAGCCGGACAATGGAGTTTGAAGAAGTTTAAAGTAGTTTGATGTTTAAAGTGGGTTAAAGTTTGATAGATAGATAGATCGATAGATATATAGATAAGGTTTAAAGATAGATAGATAGATAGATAGATAGATAGATAGATAGATAGATAGATAGATAGATAGATAGATAGATAGATAGAAAGAAAAGGTTTAAAGAAAGAAAGAAAGAAAGAAAGAAAGAAAGAAAGAAAGAAAGAAAGAAAGAAGAAAGATTAATTAGTAAGAAAGAAAGAAAGAAAGAAAGAAAAAGAAAGATTGATTAGTTGAAAGAAAGAAAGATTGATTAGTAAGAAAGAAAGAAAGATAGAAAGACAGATCAGCTAGAAAGAAAGTAAGATTCGTTAGAAAGGAAGAAAGAAAGATGAGTTAAGATTGAAAGAAAGAAAGAAAGAAAGAAAGAAAGAAAGAAAGAAAGAAAGAAAGAAAGAAAGAAAGAAAGAAAGAAAGAAAGAGATAGATAGATTAGTTAGGAAGAAAGAAAGAAAGAAAGATAGATAGATAGATAGATAGATAGATAGATAGATAGATAGATAGATAGATAGATAGATAGATAGATAGATAGATAGATAGATAGAAAAGGTAGATAGATAGATACATAGATAAGTTCAAAAGATAGATATATATATAGATAGATAGATAGATAGATAGATACATAGATAAGTTCAAAAGATAGATAGATAGATAGATAGATAGATAGATAGATAGATAGATAGATAGATAGATAGATAGATAGATAGATAGATAGATAGATAGATAGATAAGTTCAAAATATAGATTTAGCCAAATATAGTTTACCATGATTTACCATAGTTTACCATGATTTACTATAGTATACCATGATTTACCATGTTCAAGTATGATTTACTGATTCAAGCATGATTTACCATAGTTTACCATGATTTACCATGATTTACCATGATTTACCACGATTTACCATAGTTTACCACGATTTTACTATAGTACACCATGATTTACCATGTTCAAGTATGATTTACTGATTCTAGCATGATTTATCATAGATTACCACAATTTACCATAGTTTACCATGATTTACTATAGTATACCACAATTTACCATGTTCAAGTATAATTTACTGATTCTAGCATGATTTACCATAGTTTACCATGATTTACCACGATTTACCAAAGTTTACCATGATTTACTATAGTATATCATGATTTACCATGTTCAAGTATGATTTACTGATTCTAGCATGATTTACCATAGTTTACCATGATTTACTATAGTATACCATGATTTACCATAGTTTACCATGATTTACCACGATTTACCATAGTATACCATGATTTACCATGTTCAAGTATGATTTACTGATTCTAGCATGATTTATCATAGTTTACCATGATTTACCGTAGTTTACCATGATTTACCACGATTTACCATGATTTACTATAGTATACCATGATTTACCATGTTCAAGTATGATTTACTGATTCTAGCATGATTTATCATAGTTTACCATGATTTTACCATAGTTTACCATGATTTACCACGATTTACCATAGTTTACCATGATTTACTATAGTATACCACGATTTACCATGTTCAAGTATGATTTACTGATTCTAGCATGATTTAGCATAGTTTACCATGATTTACCATGATTTACCATAGTTTACCATGATTTACTATAGTATACCACAATTTACCATGTTCAAGTATAATTTACTGATTCTAGCATGATTTACCATAGTTTACCATGATTTACCACGATTTACCATAGTTTACCATGATTTACTATAGTATACTAGGATTTACCATGTTCAAGTATGATTTACTGATTCTAGCATGATTTATCATAGTTTACCATGATTTACCATAGTTTACCATGATTTACCACGATTTACCATAGTTTACCATGATTTACTATAGTATACCATGATTTACAATGTTCAAGTATGATTTACTGATTCTAGCATGATTTATCATAGATTACCATGATTTACCATAGTTTACCATGATTTACCATGATTTACCACGATTTACCATAGTTTACCATGATTTACTATAGTATACTAGGATTTACCATGTTCAAGTATGATTTACTGATTCTAGCATGATTTATCATAGATTACCATGATTTACCATAGTTTACCATGATTTACCATGATTTACCACGATTTACCATAGTTTACCATGATTTACTATAGTATACTAGGATTTACCATGTTCAAGTATGATTTACTGATTCTAGCATGATTTATCATAGTTTACCATGATTTACCATAGTTTACCATGATTTACCACGATTTACCATAATTTACTATGATTTACTATAGTATACCACAATTTACCATGTTCAAGTATAATTTACTGATTCTAGCATGATTTACCATAGTTTACCATGATTTACCACGATTTACCATAGTTTACCATGATTTACCATGTTCAAGTATGATTTACTGATTCTAGCATAGATAGATAGATAGATAGATAGATAGATAGATAGATAGATAGATAGATAGATAGATAGATAGATAGATAGATAAGGTTTGAAGATAGATAGATAGATAGATAGATAGATAGATAGATAGATAGATAGATAGATAGATAGATAGATAGATAGATAGATAGATAGATAGATAATGTTTGAAGATAGATAGATAGATAGATAGATAGATAGATAGATAGATAGATAGATAGATAGATAGATAAGGTTTTAAGATAGATAGATAGATAGATAGATAGATAGATAGATAGATAGATAGATAGATAGATAGATAGATAGATAGATAGATAGATAGATAGATAAGGTTTGAAGATAGATAGATAGATAGATAGATAGATAGATAGATAGATAGATAGATAGATAGATAGATAGATAGATAGATAGATAGATAGATAGATAGATAGATAGATAAGGTTTGAAGATAGATAGATAGATAGATAGATAGATAGATAGATAGATAGATAGATAGATAGATAGATAGATAGATAGATAGATAGATAGATAGAAAGGTTTTGTAGATAGATAGATAGATAGAAAGGTTTTGTAGATAGATAGATAGATAGATAGATAGATAGATAGATAAGGTTTGATAGATAGATAGATAGATAAGGTTTGAAGATAGATAGATAGATAGATAGATAGATAGATAGATAGATAGATAGATAGATAGATAGATAGATAGATAGATAGATTAGTTATTACTTAGAAAGAACATAGATAGCTTAAAGCTTAATTGAGTATCAATGGCTTCTAGCAGTTTACATTAAACATAGTTCAAACAGACATGGACTTTTGGTCAATGAAAGTCTATGGGAGTTTTATGATTTTTAATATTAATTTTTAAGAAAACTGAAAGTCAAATCAGTCTGAAAAGATATAGCAACTCGAGTCAGAACAGTATGAAGGTCTGACCCGAGTTTGGAGTATGTCGCTTGAACGGTCTAGGAGGAGTTAGTGTCTAAAAATTTGCGGTCAGAAAAATAAGAAGAAGAAGAAGAAGAAGAACTAGAATGTACATTTCCTGAAGAAAATGTGAAGTGGTGCTTGCAGTGGCAAAATTCGCCACTGGGCAGATGCTAACACAATTAACATGTTGTGATACCATGATATACCACATTTTAGCATTATTTACCACGATTTACCATGTTTCTAAGATGATTTACTATGATTTAACACGTTCCAGCATGATTTACTATGATTAACATGTTATTAGAATGATGCTAGCATGATTAGCATGTTGTTAACATGATTAGCATGTTGGTAGCATGATGCTAGCATTATTAGCATGTTGCTAACATGCTTTTAACAAGATGCTAGCATGATTAGCATTTTGCTAGCATGTTTTTAGCTAGATACTAGCTTGATTAGCATGTTGCTAGCATAATGCTAACATGATTAGCATGTTGCTAGCATGATGCTAGCTTGATTAGCCTGATGCTAGCATTATGCTAGCTTGATTAGCATGTTGTTAACATGATGCTAGCTTTATTAACATGTTGCTACCATGCTTTTAACAAGATGCTAGCATGATTAGCATTTTGCTAGCATGTTTTTAGCTAGATGCTAACATGATTAGCATGTTGCTAGCATGATTAGCATGTTGCTAGCATGATGCTAGCTTGATTAGCATGATGCTAGCATTATGCTAGCTTGATTAGCATGTTGTTAGCATGATGCTAGCTTGATTAGCAATGTTGCTAGCATAATGCTAGCATGATTAGCATGATGCTAGCATGATGATAGCTTGATTAGCATGATGCTAACATTATGCTAGCTTGATTAGCATGTTGTTAGCATGATGCTAGCTTTATTAGCATGTTGGTAGCATAATGCTAGCATGATTAGCATGTTGCTAGCATGATGCTAGCTTGATTAGCATGTTGCTAGCATGATGCTAGCTTGATTAGCATGTTGCCATTATGTTTTTAGCAAGATGCTGTTGCCAGGTGGTTGCTAGGGTGTTCTGGGTGGTTGCTATGGTGTTGCTAGGCAGTTGCTAAGGTGTTCTGGGTGGTTGCTAGGCAGTTGCTAGGGTATTCTTGGTGGTTGCTAGGCAGTTGCTAGGGTATTCTTGGTGGTTGCTAGGGCGTTGCTAGATGGTTGCTAGAGTGTTCTGGGTGGTTGCTATGGTGTTGCTAGGCAGTTGCTATGGTATTCTGGGTGGATACTAGGGCATTGCTAGGCAGTTGCTAGGGTGTTCTGGGTGGTTGCTAGGTGTTCTGGGTGGTTGCTAGGCAGTTGCTAGGTGTTCTAGGTGGTTGCTAGGCAGTTGCTAGGGTGTTCTGGGTGCTTGCTAGAGTTTTTTGTGGTTACTAGAGCATTTCTAGACATTGCTAGGGTGTTCAGGGTGGTTGCTAAGGTGTTTTTGTTAGTTGCTATGGTGTTACTAGGTGGTTGGTAGTTGTCAAATATGGTTACTATGGAGTTTTTATAGAGTTATTAAAATCTTTAATAACGAGTGCCTTCAGTACGGCACGAGGCCTGCGGCCTCGTGCCTATGGCCGAATATGCACAAGCATGGAGCGATATCGCAAGGCCACGAGAGTAAAATTGCTTTAAAAAATATAAAAAAAATAAAAAAATGTTTTTTTTTGGTTTAGGGTGGTTGCTAGGGAGCTCTTAGTGGTTGCTAGGGTGCTGAAACTGGTTGCTAGGGTGTGGCTACGAAGATTTTAGGCCATTACTTATTGGCTGCTTGATAATATAAATCCTCTGAGGGAGAGAGAGAGGGAGAGACGCAGGGGTGTCAGGCCCTTTGGAGTCTGTGTGTGTGAAAACGTTGGTTGGGATTCAAATATTTTTAGAACTCCCCATGTAAAGTCAATGGGACTTTTTTGGCCGCTTTTTTGCCCGCTGTGCGAACATCGTACACCCGATCGCTTAGAAAAGTCATACCACACCTCTCCTCAATGAGCCGGTCGATTTGACACCTCACTCAGGGGTCTGTGACAAACGGTGCGGGGCGAGTTACGCGCCAAACTTTTGTCCAGAATAATAATAAGAAGAAGAAGAAGAACTAGAATGTACATTTCCTGAAGAAAATGTGAAGTGGTGCTTGCAGTGGCAAAACTCGCCATTGGGCAGATGCTAACACAATTACCATGTTGTGATACCATGATATACCACGTTTTAGCATTATTTACCATGATTTACCATGTTTCTAAGATTATTTATTACGATTTAACATATTCCAGCATGATTTACTATGATTAACATGTTGTTAGAATGATGTTAGCAGGATTAACATGTTGTTAACATGATTAGCATGTTGGTTGGATGATGCTAGCATGATTAGCATGTTGCTAGCATGCTTTTAACAAGATGCTAGCATGATTAGCATGTTGCTAGCATGTTTTTAGCTAGATGCTAACATGATTAGCATGTTGCTAGCATGATTAGCATGGTGCTAGCATGATGCTAGCTTGATTAGCATGTTGCTAGCATAATGTTAGCATGATTAGCATGTTGCTAGCATGATGCTAGCTTGATTAGCATGATGCTAGCATAATGCTAGCTTGATTAGCATGTTGTTAGCATGATGCTAGCTTTATTAGCATGTTGCTAGCATTATGTTAGCATGATTAGCATGTTGCTAACATGATGCTAGCTTGATTAGCATGTTGCTAGCATGATGCTAGCTTGATTAGCATGTTGCTAGCATGATGCTAGCTTGATTAGTATGTTGCTAGCATGATGCTAGCTTGATTAGCATGTTGCCAGCATGTTTTTAGCAAGATGCTGTTGCCAGGTGGTTGCTAGGGTGTTCTGGGTGGTTGCTATGGTGTTGCTAGGCAGTTGCTAAGGTGTTCTGGGTGGTTGCTAGGCAGTTGCTAGGGTATTCTTGGTGGTTGCTAGGCAGTTGCTAGGGTATTCTTGGTGGTTGCTAGGGCGTTGCTAGGTGGTTGCTATGGTGTTGCTAGGCAGTTGCTATGGTATTCTGGGTGGATACTAGGGCATTGCTAGGCAGTTGCTAGGGTGTTCTGGGTGGTTGCTAGGTGTTCTGGGTGGTTGCTAGGCAGTTGCTAGGTGTTCTAGGTGGTTGCTAGGCAGTTGCTAGGGTGTTCTGGGTGCTTGCTAGAGTTTTTTGTGGTTACTAGAGCATTTCTAGACGTTACTAGGGTGTTCAGGGTGGTTGCTAAGGTGTTTTTGTTAGTTGCTATGGTGTTACTAGGTGGTTGGTAGTTGTCAAATATGGTTACTATGGAGTTTTTATAGAGTTCTTAAAATCTTTAATAACGAGTGCCTTCAGTACGGCACTCGGCCTGCGGCCTCGTGCCTATGGCCGAATAGGCACAAGCATGGAGCGATATCGCAAGGCCACGAGAGTAAAATTGCTTTAAAAAATATAAAAAAAATAAAAAAATATTTTTTTTTGGTTTAGGGTGGTTGCTAGGGAGCTCTTAGTGGTTGCTAGGGTGCTGAAACTGGTTGCTAGGGTGTGGCTATGAAGATTTTAGGCCATAACTTATTGGCTGCTTGATAATATAAATCCTCTGAGGGAGAGAGAGAGGGAGAGACGCAGGGGTGTCAGGCCCTTTGGAGTGGTGTGTGTGTGAAAACGTCGGTTGGGATTCAAATATTTTTAGAACACCCAATGTAAAGTCAATGGGGACTTTTTTGGCCGCTTTTTCGTCCGCTGTGTGAACATCGTACACCCGATCGCTTAGAAAAGTCATAGCACACCTCTCCTCAATGAGCCGGTCGATTTGACACTTCACTCAGGGGTCTGTGACAAACGGTGCGGGGCGAGTTTCGCGCCAAACTTTGTCCAGAATAATAATAATAACTAGAATGTACATTTCCTGAAGAAAATGTGAAGTGGTGCTTGCAGTGGCAAAATTCACCACTGGGCAGATGCTAACACAATTAACATGTTGTGATACCATGATATACCACATTTTAGCATTATTTACCACGATTTACCATGTTTCTAAGATGATTTACTACGATTTACCACATTCCAACATGATTTACTATGATTAACATGTTGTTAGAATGATGCTAGCAGGATTAGCATGTTGTTAGCATGATTAGAATGTTGGTTGGATGATGCTAGCATGATTAGCATGTTGTTAGCATGCTTTTAACAAAATGCTAGCATGATTAGCATTTTGCTAGCATGTTTTTAGCTAGATGCTAACATTATTAGCATGTTGTTAGCATTATGCTAGCTTGATTAGCATGTTGTTAACATGATTAGCATGTTGCTAGCATGATGCTAGCTTTATTAGCATGTTGCTAGCATTATGTTAGCATGATTAACATGTTGCTAGCATGATGCTAGCTTGATTAGCATGATGCTTTTAACAAGATGCTAGCATGATTAGCATTTTGCTAGCATGTTTTTAGCTAGATGCTAACATGATTAGCATGTTGTTAGCATTATGCTAGCTTGATTAGCATTATGCTAGCATGATTAGCATGTTGCTAGCATTATGCTAGCTTGATTAACATGTTGCTAGCATTATGTTAGCATGATTAACATGTTGCTAGCATGATGCTAGCTTGATTAGCATGTTGGTAGCATAATGCTAGCATGATTAGCATGTTGCTAGCATGATGCTAGCTTGATTAGCATGTTGCTAGCATGATGCTAGCTTGATTAGCATGTTGCCAGCATGTTTTTAGCAAGATGCTGTTGCCAGGTGGTTGCTAGGGTGTTCTGGGTGGTTGCTATGGTGTTGCTAGGCAGTTGCTAAGGTTTTCTGGGTGGTTGCTAGGCAGTTGCTAGGGTATATTTGGTGGTTGCTAGGCAGTTGCTAGGGTATTCTTGGTGGTTGCTAGGGTGTTCTGGGTGGATGCTATGGTGTTGCTAGGCAGTTGCTATGGTATTCTGGGTGGATGCTAGGGCATTGCTAGGCAGTTGCTAGGGTGTTCTGGGTGGTTGCTAGGTGTTCTGGGTGGTTGCTAGTCAGTTGCTAGATGTTCTAGGTGGTTGCTAGGCAGTTGCTACAGTGTTCTGGGTGCTTGCTAGAGTTTTTTGTGGTTACTAGAGCATTTCTAGACGTTGCTAGGGTGTTCAGGGTGGTTGCTAAGGTGTTTTTGTTAGTTGCTATGGTGTTACTAGGTGGTTGGTAGTTGTCAAATATAGTTACTATGGAGTTTTTATAGAGTTCTTAAAATCTTTAATAACGAGTGCCTTTTGTACGGCACTCGGCCTGCGGCCTCGTGCCTATGGTCGAATAGGCACAAGCATGGAGCAATATCGCAAGGCCACGAGAGTAAAATTGCTTTAAAAAATATAAAAAAAATTAAAAAAATTTTTAGAACGTTTAGAATGTTTTTTTTGGTTTAGGGTGGTTGCTAGGGAGCTCTTAGTGGTTGCTAGGGTGCTGAAACTGGTTGCTAGGGTGTGGCTATGAAGATATTAGGCCATAACTTATTGGCTGCTTGATAATATAAATCCTCTGAGGGAGAGAGAGAGGGAGAGACGCAGGGGTGTCAGGCCCTTTGGAGTCTGTGTGTGTGAAAACGTCGGTTGGGATTCAAATATTTTTAGAACTCCCAATGTAAAGTCAATGGGACTTTTTTGGCCGCTTTTTCGTCCGCTGTGCGAACATCGTACACCCGATCGCTTAGAAAAGTCATAGCACACCTCTCCTCAATGAGCCGGTCGATTTGACACCTCATTCATGGGTCTGTGACAAACGGTGCGGGGCGAGTTACGCGCCAAACTTTGTCCAGAATAATAATAATAATAAAAATAAGAATAATAAGTATGAGCAATAACAATAGTGATGCTTTCAAAAAAGCACCACTAACTAGAATGTACATTTCCTGAAGAAAATGTGAAATGGTGCTTGCAGTGGCAAAACTCGCCACTCGGTTGCTAGAGTGTGGTACATGATTGCATACGAGCCAACAACCATGTCTGTACGATGTTCTGTGTGGTTGCTAGGCAGTTGCTATGTGTTCTGGGTGGTTGCTAGGGTATTCTGGGTGGATGCTTCGCATTGCTAGGCAGTTGCTAGGGTGTTCTGGGTGGTTGCTTGGCAGTTGCTATGGCGTTGCTAGGCGGTTGCTAGGGTATTCTGGGTGGTTGCTAGGCGGTTGCTAGGGTTTTCTTGGTGGTTGCTAGGGCGTTGCTTGGCAGTTGCTAGGGTGTTCTCGGTGGTTGCTATGGTGTTGCTAGGCGGTTGCTAGGGTATTTTGGGTGGTTGCTAGGGCATTGCTAGGCGGTTGCTAGGGTATTCTGGGTGGTTGCTATGGTGTTGCTAGGCTGTTGCTAGGGTATTCTGGGTGGTTGCTAGGGTGTTGCTAGGCAGTTGCTAGGGTATTCTGGGTGGTTGCTATGGTGTTGCTAGGCGGTTGCTAGGGTATTCTGGTTGGTTGCTAGGCGGTTGCTAGGGTATTCTGGGTGGTTGCTAAGGTGTTGCTAGGGTGTTCTGGGTTATTGCTATGGTGTTGCTAGATGGTTGGTAGGGTATTTTGGGTGGTTGCTAGGGAGTTGCTAGGCAGTTGCTAGGGTGTTCAGGGTGGTTGCTAAGGTATTATGGGTGGTTACTATGGTGTTACTAAGTGGTTGTAGTTGTCACAGATGATTACTATTGGAGTTCTTAGCATTTTCTTGGCATGATTAGCACTTACCTAATCGCTATTAGCATGTAGCTATTCACAGCTAGCATGTGTAGCATGTTGGAATTCCTCTTTGCTAGCATGAGTCAAAAGAGCCAACCCCCATCTCTATACGATGTTCTGATGCAGAGAAATAGGTCTTGCAAAATGGTTGCTAAGGTACTTTGTTTGGTTGCTAGGGAGTGGCTTGGCAGCTGCCAATCATGAAACTCTAAAGGCTGCTTGTCAGTATGAATGATATAAACCAACTCCCATTCCTCTGTGACATTAAGAATGAAAGATATCCCTCTATGAATTTTGGTTGCTAAGGTGCTTGACAATGGTTGCTAGGGCGGGGCTAGCAAGTGTTGTGGTGTCTCATGGATGGCTGTTTGCTGCTCTGAGTCAAACTTGTCTTAACCCCATCTCTTTATGATGTTCTGATGCAGAGATATAGGTCTTGTAAAATGGTTGCTAGGGTACTCTGTTTGGTTGCTATGGAGTTGCTTGGCAGCTGCCAATGATGAAACTGCAAAGGCTTCTTGTCACTATGAATGATATAAACCAACTCCCATGCCTCTGTGACATTCAGAATGGAAGATATCCCTCTTTGGATTTTGGTTGCTAAGGTGCTCGACAATGGTTGCTAGGGAGGGGCTAGGAAGTGTTGATGTGATTCATGATTGGCCGTTTGCTGCCCTGAGTGAAACGAGACCACCCTTGTGTTTCTATGACAATTCAGTCCGGAGATATCCCTTTGATCTCTTTCAATGGAAGTCTATGGGACTTGTTGCTAAGGTGCTCTAAATTGTTGCTAGGGCATGGCTTGATAGCTTCACAATGAGCCTGAGAGACTGATTGGTTGTCTGAGTAAAATGAGCCCGCCCCCTTGTCTCTACGACACTGTGATCAAGAGCTACGTTCAATACAAAATCTCTATGCAATGTGTAGGACGGCCCATTTCATGGGCCATCCTACACCATTGTAAGTCAATGGGAAAATTTGGGACGCTCCTGCCCCCCAGGGGTGCAACTTTTACCCCATTGTGAGGTATGTTCTTACAGAGCCTGTCAGCCTCTTCAAATGTGGCAAATCACACGTTTTTGAGAAATCCTCGCTCAGAGCTATGAGTGGTCAAAGTTCGTCGCAATGTTAAGTCAATGGGACTTTTTTGGCCGCTTTTTCGCCCCTGGGGCGAGCACCGCCCCCCCGATCGCTTATAAAAGTCATAGCACACCTCTCCTCAATGAGCCGGTTGATTTGACACCTCACTCAGGGGTCTGTGACAAACGGTGCGGGGCGAGTTACGCGCCAAACTTTGTCCAGAATAATAATAAGAACTAGAATGTACATTTCCTGAAGAAAATGTGAAGTGGTGCTTGCAGTGGCAAAATTCGCCACTCGGTTGCTAGGGTGGTGTACATGATTGCATACGAGCCAACAACCATGTCTGTACGATGTTGTGGAGCTGAAATATGGCTTCTATATGTTTCAACATGGTTGCTAGGTGGCTCTAAACGGTTGCTAGGGTGTGAATACACAGTTACCATGGTGATATTTACAGACTGTTTCCCAACCAAAACAAAAGAGCCAACCCCCATCTCTATACAATGTTCTGATGCAGAGACATGGGTCTTGATAAGGGGGTTGCTAGGGTACTCTGTTTGGTTGCTAGTGATGGACTTGGCAGGTGCCAATCATGAAACTCCAAAGGCTTCTTGTCACTATGAATGATATAAACCAACTCCCATGCCTCTGTGACATTCAGAATGGAAGATATCCCTCTTTGGATTTTGGTTGCTAGGGTACTCTGTTTGGTTGCTAGGAAGTGGCTTGGCAGCTGCCAATCATGAAACTCCAAAGGCTGCTTGTCAGTATGAATGATATAAACCAACTCCCATCTCTATACGATGTTCTGATACAGAGATATTTGTATTGCTAAACGGTTGCTAGGGTACTCTGTTTGGTTGCTAGGGAGTGGCTTGGCAGCTGCCAATGATGAAACTGCAAAGGCTTCTTGTCACTATGAATGATATAAACCAACTCCCATTTCTCTGTGACATTCAGAATGGCATATATCCCTCTTTTGGATTTTGGTTGCTAGGGTACTCTGTTTGGTTGCTATGGAGTGGCTTGGCAGCTGCCAATGATGAAACTGCAAAGGCTTCTTTTCACTATGAATGATATAAACCAACTCCCATTTCTCTGTGACATTCAGAATGGAAGATATCCCTCTTTGAATTTTGGTTGGTACGGTACTCTGTTTGGTTGCTATGGAGTTGCTTGGCAGCTGCCAATGATGAAACTGCAAAGGCTTCTTGTCACTATGAATGATATAAACCAACTCCCATGCCTCTGTGACATTCAGAATGGAAGATATCCCTCTTTGGATTTTGGTTGCTAAGGTGCTCGACAATGGTTGCTAGGGAGGGGCTAGGAAGTGTTGAGGTGATTCATGATTGGCTGTTTGCTGCCCCGAGTCAACTGAGACCACCTCCATGTTTCTATGACAATTCAGTCCAGAGATATCCCTTTGATCTCTTTCAATGTAAGTCTATGGGACTTGTTGCTAAGGGGCTCTAAATGGTTGCTAGGGCGTGGCTTGATAGCTTCACAATGATCCTTAGAGACTGATTGGTCGTCTGAGTAAAATGAGCCCGCCTCCTTGTCTCTCTGACACTGTGATCCAGAGCTACGTTCAATACAAAATCCCTATGCAATTTACCATAGTAGGAAAAGCATGTGTGTTTCACGGGACATTCCTTCCCCATAGTAAGTCAATGGGGCAACTTTGGGACGCTCCTGCCCCCCAGGGGTGCAACTTTTACCCCATTGTGAGATATGTTCTTACAGAGCCTGTCAGCCTCTTCAAATGTGGCAAATCACACGTTTCTCCGAAATCCTCGCTCAGAGCTACGAGTGCTCAAAGTTCGTCGCAATGTTAAGTCAATGGGACTTTTTGGGCCGCTTTTTCGCCCCTGGGGCGAACACCGCCCCCCCGATCGCTTATAAAAGTCATAGCACACCTCTCCTCAATGAGCCGGTCGATTTGACACCTCACTCAGGGGTCTGTGACAAACGGTGCGGGGCGCATTACGCGCCAAACTTTTGTCCGGAATAATAATAAAAAGAATAAGAATAATAAGTATGAGCAATAACAATAGTGATGCCTTGCTTTCAGCAAGCACCACTAATAACTAGAATGTACATTTCCTGAAGAAAATGTGAAGTGGTGCTTGCAGTGGCAAAACTCGCCACTGGGCAGATGCTAACACAATTAACATGTTGTGATACCATGATATACCACGTTTTAGCATTATTTACCACGATTTACCATATTTCTAAGATGATTTACTACGATTTACCACATTCCAGCATGATTTACTATGATTAACATGTTGTTAGAATGATGCTAGCATGATTAGCATGTTGTTAATATGATTAGCATGATGCTAGCATGCTTTTAACAAGATGTTAGCATGATTAGCATTTTGCTAGCATGTTTTTAGCTAGATGCTAACAGGATTAGCATGTTGCTAGCATTATGCTAGCTTGAATAACATGTTGTTAACATGATGCTAGCTTGATTAGCATGTTGCTAGCATGATGCTAGCTTGATTAGCATGTTGGTAACATGATGCTAGCATGATTAGCATGATGCTAGCTTGATTAGCATGTTGGTAGCATGATGCTAACATGATTAGCATGTTGCTATCATGCTTTTAACAAGATGTTAGCATGATTAGCATTTTGCTAGCATGATGCTAGCTTGATTAGCATGTTGGTAGCATAATGCTAGCATGATTAGCATGTTGCTAGCATGATGCTAACATGATTAGCATGTTGCTAGCATGATGCTAGCTTGATTAGCATGTTGCTAGCATGATGCTAGCTTGATTAGCATGTTGCTAGCATGATGCTAACTTGATTAGCATGTTGCTAGAATGATGTTACCATGATTAGCATTTTGCTAGTATGTTTTTAGCTAGATGCTAACAGGATTAGCATGTTGCTAGCATTATGCTAGCTTGAATAACATGTTGTTAACATGATGCTAGCTTGATTAGCATGTTGCTAGCATGATGCTAGCTTGATTAGCATGTTGGTAACATGATGCTAGCTTGATTAGCATGTTGCTAGCATGATGCTAACATGATTAGCATGTTGCTAGCATGATGCTAGCATGATTAGCATGTTGCTAGCATGATGCTAACATGATTAGCATGTTGCTAGCATGATGCTAGCTTGATTAACATGATGCTAGAGCATTATGCTAGCTTGATTAGCATGTTGTTAACATAATGCTAGCTTTATTAGCATGTTGGTTGCCTAATGCTAGCATGATTAGCATGTTTGCTAGCATGATGCTAGCTTGATTAGCATTATGCTACCTTGATTAGCATGTTGGTAACATGATGCTAGCTTGATTAGCATGTTGCTAGCATAATGCTAGCATGATTAGCATGTTGCTAGCATGATGCTAGCTTGATTAGCATGTTGCTAGCATGATTAGCATGTTGCTAACATGATGCTAGCTTGATTAGCATGTTGCTAGCATGATGCTAGCTTGATTAGCATGTTGCCAGCATGTTTTTAGCAAGATGCTGTTGCCAGGTGGTTGCTAGGGTGTTCTGGGTGGTTGCTATGGTGTTGCTAGGCAGTTGCTAAGGTGTTCTGGGTGGTTGCTAGGCAGTTGCTAGGGTATTCTTGGTGGTTGCTAGGGCGTTGCTAGGTGGTTGCTAGGGTGTTCTGGGTGGTTGCTATGGTGTTGCTAGGCAGTTGCTATGGTATTCTGGGTGGATACTAGGGCATTGCTAAGCAGTTGCTAGGGTGTTCTGGTTGGTTGCTAGGTGTTCTGGGTGGTTGCTAGGCAGTTGCTAGGTGTTCTAGGTGGTTGCTAGGCAGTTGCTAGGGTGTTCTGGGTGCTTGCTAGAGTTTTTTGTGGTTACTAGAGCATTTCTAGACGTTGCTAGGGTGTTCAGGGTGGTTGCTAAGGTGTTTTTGTTAGTTGCTATGGTGTTACTAGGTGGTTGGTAGTTGTCAAATATGGTTACTATGGAGTTTTTATAGAGTTCTTAAAATCTTTAATAACGAGTGCCTTCTGTACGGCACTCGGCCTGCGGCCTCGTGCCTATGGCCGAATAGGCACAAGCATGGAGCGATATCGCAAGGCCACGAGAGTAAAATTGCTTTAAAAAATATTAAAAAAATAAAAAAATGTTTTTTTTTGGTTTAGGGTGGTTGCTAGGGAGCTCTTAGTGGTTGCTAGGGTGCTGAAACTGGTTGCTAGGGTGTGGCTATGAAGATTTTGGGCCATTACTTATTGGCTGCTTGATAATATAAATCCTCTGAGGGAGAGAGAGAGGGAGAGACGCAG
This sequence comes from Abramis brama, assembly GCF_963993115.1. Classification (NCBI taxonomy): domain Eukaryota; kingdom Metazoa; phylum Chordata; class Actinopteri; order Cypriniformes; family Leuciscidae; genus Abramis; species Abramis brama. Next base: position 34,554,883 of record NC_139982.1, read on the forward strand.
GGGTGTCAGGCCCTTTGGAGTCTGTGTGTGTGAAAACGTCGGTTTGGATTTGAATTTTTTTAGAATGCCCAATGTAAAGTCAATGGGGACTTTTTTGGCCGCTTTTTCGTCCGCTGTGCGAACATCGTACACCCGATCGCTTAGAAAAGTCATAGCACACCTCTCCTCAATGAGCCGCTCGATTTGACACCTCACTCAGGGGTCTGAGACAAACGGTGCGGGGCGAGTTACGCGCCAAACTTTGTCCAGAATAATAATAATAATAAAAAAAAGAATAATAATAAGTATGAGCAATAACAATAGTGATGCCTTGCTTTCAGCAAGCACCACTAATAAGTATGAGCAATAACAATAGTGATGCTTTTAAAAAAGCACCACTAATAATAACTAGAATGTACATTTCCTGAAGAAAATGTGAAGTGGTGCTTGCAGTGGCAAAACTCGCCACTGGGCAGATGCTAACACAATTGACATGTTGTGATACCATGATATACCACATTTTAGCATTATTTACCACGATTTACCATGTTTCTAAGATGATTTATTAGATTTAACACATTCCAGCATGATTTACTATGATTAACATGTTGTTAGAATGATGCTAGCAGAATTAGCATGTTGTTAGCATGATTAGCATGTTGGTTGGATGATGTTAGCATGATTAGCATGTTGCTACCATGCTTTTAACAAGATGCTAGCATGATTAGCATGTTGCTAGCATGTTTTTAGCTAGATGCTAACATGATTAGCATGTTGCTAGCATGATTAGCATGTTGCTAGCATGATGCTAGCTTGATTAGCATGTTTTGCTAGCATAATGCTAGCATGATTAGCATGTTGCTAGCATGATGCTAGCTTGATTAGCATGATGCTAGCATTATGCTAGCTTGATTAGCATGTTGTTATCATGATGCTAGCTTTATTAACATGTTGGTAGCATAATGCTAGCATGATTAGCATGTTGCTAGCATGATGCTAGCTTGATTAGCATGTTGCTAGCATGATGCTAGCTTGATTAGCATGATGCTAGCATTATGCTAGCTTGATTAGCATGTTGTTATCATGATGCTAGCTTTATTAGCATGTTGGTAGCATAATGCTAGCATGATTAGCATGTTGCTAGCATGATGCTAGCTTGATTAGCATGATGCTAGCATTATGCTAGCTTGATTAGCATGATGCCAGCATTATGCTAGCTTGATTAGCATGTTGTTAGCATGATGCTAGCTTTATTAGCATGTTGTTAGCATAATGCTAGCATGATTAGCATGTTGTTAGCATGATGCTAGCTTGATTAGCATGTTGCTAGCATGATTAGCATGTTTGGCTAACATGATGCTAGCATGATTAGCATGTTGCTAGCATGATGCTAGCTTGATTAGCATGTTGCCAGCATGTTTTTAGCAAAATGCTGTTGCCAGGTGGTTGCTAGGGTGTTCTGGGTGGTTGCTATGGTGTTGCTAGGCAGTTGCTAAGGTGTTCTGGGTGGTTGCTAGGCAGTTGCTAGGGTATTCTTGGTGGTTGCTAGGCAGTTGCTAGGGTATTCTTGGTGGTTGCTAGGGCGTTGCTAGGTGGTTGCTAGGGTGTTCTGGGTGGTTGCTATGGTGTTGCTAGGCAGTTGCTATGGTATTCTGGGTGGATACTAGGGCATTGCTAGGCAGTTGCTAGGGTGTTCTGGTTGGTTGCTAGGTGTTCTGGGTGGTTGCTAGGCAGTTGCTAGGTGTTCTAGGTGGTTGCTAGGCAGTTGCTAGGGTGTTCTGGGTGCTTGCTAGAGTTTTTTGTGGTTACTAGAGCATTTCTAGACGTTGCTAGGGTGTTCAGGGTGGTTGCTAAGGTGTTTTTGTTAGTTGCTATGGTGTTACTAGGTGGTTGGTAGTTGTCAAATATGGTTACTATGGAGTTTTTATAGAGTTCTTAAAATCTTTAATAACGAGTGCCTTCTGTACGGCACTCGGCCTGCGGCCTCGTGCCTATGGCCGAATAGGCACAAGCATGGAGCAATATCGCAAGGCCACGAGAGTAAAATTGCTTTAAAAAATATTTAAAAAATAAAAAAATGTTTTTTTTTGGTTTAGGGTGGTTGCTAGGGAGCTCTTAGTGGTTGCTAGGGTGCTGAAACTGGTTGCTAGGGTGTGGCTATGAAGATTTTGGGCCATAACTTATTGGCTGCTTGATAATATAAATCCTCTGAGGGAGAGAGAGGGGGAGAGACGCAGGGGTGTCAGGCCCTTTGGAGTCTGTGTGTGTGAAAACGTCGGTTGGGATTCAAATATTTTTAGAACTCCCAATGTAAAGTCAATGGGACTTTTTTGGCCGCTTTTTCGTCCGCTGTGCGAACATCGTACACCCGATCGCTTAGAAAAGTCATAGCACACCTCTCCTCAATGAGCCGCTCGATTTGACGCCTCACTCAGGGGTCTGTGACAAACGGTGCGGGGCGAGTTTCGCGCCAAACTTTGTCCAGAATAATAAAAAGAAGAAGAATAATAACTAGAATGTACATTTCCTGAAGAAAATGTGAAGTGGTGCTTGCAGTGGCAAAACTCGCCACTCGGTTGCTAGGGTGTTGTACATGATTGCATACGAGCCAACAACCATGTCTGTATGATGTTGTGGAGCTGAAATATGGCTTCTATATGTTACAATATGGTTGCTAGGTGGCTCTAAATGGTTGCTAGGGTGTGAATACACAGTTACCATGGTGATATTTACAGACTGTTTTACAACCGAAACTAATGAGCCAACCCCCATCTCTATACAATATTCTGATGCAGAGATGTAAGTCTTGTAAAATGGTTGCTAGGGTACTCTGTTTGGTTGCTATGGAGTTGCTTGGCAGCTGCTAATGATGAAACTGCAAAGGCTTTTTGTCAGTATGAATGATATAAACCAACTCCCATCTCTATACGATGTTCTGATGCAGAGATAAACGGTTGCTAGGGTACTCTGTTTGGTTGCTATGGAGTAGCTTGGCAGCTGCCAATCATGAAACTCCAAAGGCTGCTTGTCACTATGAATGATATAATCCAACTCCCATGCCTCTGTGACATACAGAATGGAAGATATCCCTCTTTGGATTTTGGTTGCTAGTGTACTCTATTTGGTTGCTAGGGAGTGGCTTGGCAGCTGCTAATGATGAAACTGCAAAGGCGTCTTGTCAATATGAATGATATAAACCAACTCCCATCTCTATACGATGTTCTGATGCAGAGATATACGTTTTGCTAAACAGTTGCTAGGGTACTCTGTTTGGTTGCTAGGGAGTAGCTTGGCAGCTGCCAATCATGAAACTCCAAAGGCTGCTTGTCAGTATGAATGATATAATCCAACTCTCATGCCTCTGTGACATATAGAATGGAAGATATTTCTCTTTGGATTTTGGTTGCTAGTGTACTCTATTTGGTTGCTAGGGAGTGGCTTGGCAGCTGGCAATCATGAAACTCCAAAGGTTGCTTGTCAGTATGAATGATATAAACCAACTCCCATGACTCTGTGACATTCAGAATGGAAGATATGTCTCTTTGGATTTTGGTTGCTAGGGTACTCTTTTTGGTTGCTATGGAGTTACTTGGCAGCTGCCAATGATGAAATTCCAAAGGCTTCTTGTCAGTATGAATGATATAAACCAACTCCCATGCCTCTGCGACATTCAGAATGGAAGATATCCCTCTTTGGATTTTGGTTGCTAGGGTGCTCTGTTTGGTTGCTAGGGAGGGGCTTGAAAGTGTTGAGGTGATTCATGATTGGCTGTTTGCTGCCCCGAGTCAAATGAGACGACCCCCACGTTTCTATGACAATTCAGTCTGGAGATATCTCTTTGAACTCTTTCAATGGAAGTCTATGGAAGTTGTTGCTAAGGGGCTCTAAATGGTTGCTAGGGCGTGGCTTGATAGCTTCACAATGATCCTGAGAGACTGATTGGTCGTCTGAGTAAAATGAGCCCTCCCCCTGGTCTCTATGACACTGTGATCCAGAGCTACGTTCAATACAAAGTCCCTATGCAATTTACCATAGTAGGAAAAGCATGTGTGTTTCACGGGACGTTCCTTCCCCATAGTAAGTCAATGGGGCAACTTTGGGCATCTCCTGCCCCCCAGGGGTGCAACTTTTACCCCATTGTGAGGTATGTTCTTACAGAGCCTGTCAGCCTCTTCAAATGTGGCAAATCACACGTTTCTGCGAAATCCTCGCTCAGAGCTACGAGTGGTCAAAGTTCGGCGCAATGTTAAGTCAATGGGATTTTTCGGCCGCTTTTTCGCCCCTGGGGCGAACACCGCACCCCCGATTGCTTATAAAAGTCATAGCACACCTCTCCTCAATGAGCCAGTCGATTTGACACCTCACTCAGGGGTCTGTGACAAACGGTGCGGGGCAAGTTACGCGCCAAACTTTTGTCCGGAATAATAATAATAAGAACTAGAATGTACATTTCCTGAAGAAAATGTGAAGTGGTGCTTGCAGTGGCAAAATTCGCCACTGGGCAGATGCTAACACAATTACCATGTTGTGATACCATGAGATACCACGTTTTAGCATTATTTACCACGATTTACCATGATTCTAAGATGATTTATTATGATTTACCACATTCCAGCATGATTTACTATGATTAACATGTTGTTAAGATGATGCTAGCATGATTAGCATGTTGTTAGCATGATTAGCATGTTGGTTGGATGATGCTAGCATGATTAGCATGTTGCTAGCATGCTTTTAACAAGATGTTAACATGATTAGCATTTTGCTAAAATGTTTTTAGCTAGATGCTAACATGATTAGTATGTTGCTAGCATTATGCTAGCTTTATTAGCATGTTGCTAGCATGATTAGCATGTTGCTAGTATGATGCTAGCTTGATTAGCATGTTGCTAGCATAATGCTAGCATGATTAGCATTATGCTAGCATGATTAGCATGTTGATAGCATGATTAGCATGTTGTTAGCATGTTGCTAGCTTGATTAGCATGTTGTTAGCATTATGCTAGCATGATTAGCATGTTGCTAGCATGATGCTAGCTTGATTAGCATGGTGCTAGCTTGATTAGCATATTGCTAGCATGATGCTAGCTTGATTAGCATGTTGCTAGCATGATGCTAGCTTGATTAGCATGTTGATAGCATGATGCTAGCATGATTAGCATGTTGCTAGCATGTTTTTAGCAAGATGCTGTTGCCAGGTGGTTGGTAGGGTGTTGTGGGTGGTTGCTATGGTGTTGCTAGGCAGTTGCTAAGGTTGCTAGGCAGTTGCTAGGGTATTCTTGGTGGTTGCTAGGCAGTTGCTAGGGTATTCTTGGTGGTTGCTAGGGCGTCGCTAGATGGTTGCTAGGGTGTTCTGGGTGGTTGCTATGGTGTTGCTAGGCAGTTGCTATGGTATTCTGGGTGGATGCTAGGGCATTACTAGGCAGTTGCTAGGGTGTTCTGGGTGGTTGCTAGGCAGTTGTTAGGTGTTCTGGGTGGTTGCTAGGCAGTTGCTAGGTGTTCTGGGTGGTTGCTAGGCAGTTGCTAGGGTGTTCTGGGTGGTTGCTAGAGTTTTTTGGTGGTTACTAGAGCATTCCTAGACGTTGCTAGGGTGTTCAGGGTGGTTGCTAAGATATTTTTGTTAGTTGCTATGGTGTTACTAGGTGGTTGGTAGTTGTCAAATATGGTTACTATGGAGTTTTTATAGAGTTCTTAAAATCTTTAATAACGAGTGCCTTCAGTACGGCACTCGGCCTGCGGCCTCGTGCCTATGGCCGAATAGGCACAAGCATGGAGTGATATTGCAAGGCCACGAGAGTAAAATTGCTTTAAAAAATAAAAAAAAAATAAAAAAATGTTTTTTTTTGGTTTAGGGTGGTTGCTAGGGAGCTCTTAGTGGTTGCTAGGGTGCTGTAACTGGTTGCTAGGGTGTGGCTATGAAGATTTTAGGCCATTACTTATTGGCTGCTTGATAATATAAATCCTCTGAGGGAGAGAGAGAGGGAGAGACGCAGGGGTGTCAGGCCCTTTGGAGTGGTGTGTGTGTGAAAACGTCGGTTGGGATTCAAATATTTTTAGAACTCCCAATGTAAAGTCAATGGGACTTTTTTGGCCGCTTTTTCGTCCGCTGTGCGAACATCGTACACCCGATCGCTTAGAAAAGTCATAGCACACCTCTCCTCAATGAGCCGGTCGATTTGACCCCTCACTCAGGGGTCTGTGACAAACGGTGCGGGGCGAGTTTCGCGCCAAACTTTTGTCCAGAATAATAAAAAGAAGTAGAAGAATAATAATAAGTATGAGCAATAACAATAGTGATGCTTTTAAAAAAGCACCACTAACTAGAATGTACATTTCCTGAAGAAAATGTGAAGTGGTGCTTGCAGTGGCAAAATTCACCACTGGGCAGATGCTAACACAATTAACATGTTGTGATACCATAATATACCACATTTTAGCATCATTTACCACGATTTACCATGTTTCTAAGATGATTTACTACGATTTACCACATTCCAGCATGATTTACTATGATTAACATGTCGTTAGAATGATGCTAGCATGATTAGCATATTGTTAGCATGATGCTAGCATGATAAGCATGTTGGTAGCATGGTGCTAGCTTGATAAGCATGTTGTTAGCATGATGCTAGCTTGATTAGCATGTTGGTAGCATGGTGCTAGCATGATTAGCATGTTACTAGCATGATTTTAACAAGATGCTAGCATGATTAGCATTTTGCTAGCATGTTTTTAGGTATATGCTAACATGATTAGCATGCTGCTAGCATTTTGCTAGCTTGATTAGCATGTTGTTAGCATGATGCTAGCATGATGCTAGCATGATTAGCATGTTGCTAGCATGTTTTTAGCTAGATGCTAACATGATTAGCATGTTGGTAGCATGATGCTAGCATGATTAGCATGTTGTTAGCATGATGCTAGCTTGATTAGCATGTTGCTAGCATGATTAGCATGTTGTTAACATGATACTAGCTTGATTAGCATGCTACTAGCATTATGCTAGCTTGATTAGCATGTTGCTAGCATGATGCTAGCATGATTAGCATGTTGCTAGCATGATATTAGCTTGATTAGCATGCTAGTAGCATGATGCTAGCTTGATTAGCATGATGCTAGCTTGATTAGCATGTTGCTAGCATTATTAGCATGTTGCTAGCATGATGCTATGATGATTAGCATGTTGCTAGCATGTTTTTAGCAAGATGCTGTTGCCAGGTGGTTGCTAGGGTGTTCTGGGTGGTTGCTAGGCAGTTGCTAGGGTAATCTTGGTGGTTGCTAGGGCGTTGCTAGGGTGTTCTGGGTGGTTGCTATGGTGTTGCTAGGCAGTTGCTATGGTATTCTGGGTGGATGCTAGGGCGTTGCTAGGCAGTTGCTAGGGTGTTCTGGGTGGTTACTAGGCAGTTGCTAGGTGTTCTGGGTGGTTGCTAGGCAGTTGCTAGGGTGTTCTGGGTGGTTGCTAGAGTTTTTTGGTGGTTACTAGAGCATTTCTAGACGTTACTAGGGTGTTCAGGGTGGTTGCTAAGGTATTTTTATTAGTTGCTATGGTGTTACTAGGTGGTTGGTAGTTGTCAAATATGGTTACTATGGAGTTTTTATAGAGTTCTTAAAATCTTTAATAATGAGTGCCTTCAGTACGGCACTCGGCCTGCGGCCTCGTGCCTATGGCCGAATAGGCACAAGCATGGAGCAATATCGCAAGGCCATGAGAGTAAAATTGCTTTAAAAAATAATAAAAAATAAAAAAAATATTTTTTTTTGGTTTAGGGTGGTTGCTAGGGAGCTCTTAGTGGTTGCTAGGGTGCTGAAACTGGTTGCTAGGGTGTGGCTATGAAGATTTTAGGCCATTACTTATTGGCTGCTTGATAATATAAATCCTCTTAGGGAGAGAGAGAGGGAGAGATGCAGGGGTGTCAGGCCCTTTGGAGTCTGTGTGTGTGAAAACGTCGGTTGGGATTCAAATATTTTTTAGAACTCCCAATGTAAAGTCAATGGGACTTTTTTGGCCGCTTTTTCGTCCGCTGTGCGAACATCGTACACCCGATCGCTTAGAAAAGTCATAGCACACCTCTCCTCAATGAGCCGCTCGATTTGACGCCTCACTCAGGGGTCTGTGACAAACGGTGCGGGGCGAGTTTCGCGCCAAACTTTTGTGTGGAAGAATAATAATAAAAAGAATAATAAGTATGAGCAATAACAATAGTGATGCTTTCAAAAAAGCACCACTAATAATAAGTATGAGCAATAACAATAGTGATGCCTTGCTTTCAGCAAGCACCACTAATAAGTATGAGCAATAACAATAGTGATGCTTTTAAAAAAGCACCACTAATAAGTATGAGCAATAACAATAGTGATGCTTTTAAAAAAGCACCACTAATAATAAGTATGCAAGAGAACAATAGTGATGCCTTGCTTTCAGCAAGCACCACTAACTAGAATGTACATTTCCTGAAGAAAATGTGAAATGGTGCTTGCAGTGGCAAAACTCGCCACTCGGTTGCTAGAGTGTGGTACATGATTGCATACGAGCCAACAACCATGTCTGTACGATGTTCTGTGTGGTTGCTAGGCAGTTGCTATGTGTTCTGGGTGGTTGCTAGGGTATTCTGGGTGGATGCTTCGCATTGCTAGGCAGTTGCTAGGGTGTTCTGGGTGGTTGCTTGGCAGTTGCTATGGCGTTGCTAGGCGGTTGCTAGGGTATTCTGGGTGGTTGCTAGGCGGTTGCTAGGGTTTTCTTGGTGGTTGCTAGGGCGTTGCTTGGCAGTTGCTAGGGTGTTCTCGGTGGTTGCTATGGTGTTGCTAGGCGGTTGCTAGGGTATTTTGGGTGGTTGCTAGGGCATTGCTAGGCGGTTGCTAGGGTATTCTGGGTGGTTGCTATGGTGTTGCTAGGCTGTTGCTAGGGTATTCTGGGTGGTTGCTAGGGTGTTGCTAGGCAGTTGCTAGGGTATTCTGGGTGGTTGCTATGGTGTTGCTAGGCGGTTGCTAGGGTATTCTGGTTGGTTGCTAGGCGGTTGCTAGGGTATTCTGGGTGGTTGCTAAGGTGTTGCTAGGGTGTTCTGGGTTATTGCTATGGTGTTGCTAGATGGTTGGTAGGGTATTTTGGGTGGTTGCTAGGGAGTTGCTAGGCAGTTGCTAGGGTGTTCAGGGTGGTTGCTAAGGTATTATGGGTGGTTACTATGGTGTTACTAAGTGGTTGTAGTTGTCACAGATGATTACTATTGGAGTTCTTAGCATTTTCTTGGCATGATTAGCACTTACCTAATCGCTATTAGCATGTAGCTATTCACAGCTAGCATGTGTAGCATGTTGGAATTCCTCTTTGCTAGCATGAGTCAAAAGAGCCAACCCCCATCTCTATACGATGTTCTGATGCAGAGAAATAGGTCTTGCAAAATGGTTGCTAAGGTACTTTGTTTGGTTGCTAGGGAGTGGCTTGGCAGCTGCCAATCATGAAACTCTAAAGGCTGCTTGTCAGTATGAATGATATAAACCAACTCCCATTCCTCTGTGACATTTAGAATGAAAGATATCCCTCTATGAATTTTGGTTGCTAAGGTGCTTGACAATGGTTGCTAGGGCGGGGCTAGCAAGTGTTGTGGTGTCTCATGGATGGCTGTTTGCTGCTCTGAGTCAAACTTGTCTTAACCCCATCTCTTTATGATGTTCTGATGCAGAGATATAGGTCTTGTAAAATGGTTGCTAGGGTACTCTGTTTGGTTGCTATGGAGTTGCTTGGCAGCTGCCAATGATGAAACTGCAAAGGCTTCTTGTCACTATGAATGATATAAACCAACTCCCATGCCTCTGTGACATTCAGAATGGAAGATATCCCTCTTTGGATTTTGGTTGCTAAGGTGCTCGACAATGGTTGCTAGGGAGGGGCTAGGAAGTGTTGATGTGATTCATGATTGGCCGTTTGCTGCCCTGAGTGAAACGAGACCACCCTTGTGTTTCTATGACAATTCAGTCCGGAGATATCCCTTTGATCTCTTTCAATGGAAGTCTATGGGACTTGTTGCTAAGGTGCTCTAAATTGTTGCTAGGGCATGGCTTGATAGCTTCACAATGAGCCTGAGAGACTGATTGGTTGTCTGAGTAAAATGAGCCCGCCCCCTTGTCTCTACGACACTGTGATCAAGAGCTACGTTCAATACAAAATCTCTATGCAATGTGTAGGACGGCCCATTTCATGGGCCGTCCTACACCATTGTAAGTCAATGGGAAAATTTGGGACGCTCCTGCCCCCCAGGGGTGCAACTTTTACCCCATTGTGAGGTATGTTCTTACAGAGCCTGTCAGCCTCTTCAAATGTGGCAAATCACACGTTTTTGAGAAATCCTCGCTCAGAGCTATGAGTGGTCAAAGTTCGTCGCAATGTTAAGTCAATGGGACTTTTTTGGCCGCTTTTTCGCCCCTGGGGCGAGCACCGCCCCCCCGATCGCTTATAAAAGTCATAGCACACCTCTCCTCAATGAGCCGGTTGATTTGACACCTCACTCAGGGGTCTGTGACAAACGGTGCGGGGCGAGTTACGCGCCAAACTTTGTCCAGAATAATAATAAGAATGTACATTTCCTGAAGAAAATGTGAAGTGGTGCTTGCAGTGGCAAAACTCACCACTGGGCAGATGCTAACACAATTAACATGTTGTGATACCATGATATAACACGTTTTAGCATTATTTACCACGATTTACCATATTTCTAAGATGATTTACTACGATTTACCACATTCCAGCATGATTTACTATGATTAACATGTTGTTTGAATGATGCTAGCATGATTAGCATGTTGTTAACATGATTAGCATGATGCTAGCATGATTAGCATTTTGCTAGCATGCTTTTAACAAGATGTTAGCATGATTAGCATTTTGATAGCATGTTTTTAGCTAGATGCTAACAGGATTAGCATGTTGCTAGCATTATGCTAGCTTGAATAACATGTTGTTAACATGATGCTAGCTTGATTAGCATGTTGCTAGCATGATGCTAGCTTGATTAGCATGTTGCTAGCATAATGCTAGCATGATTAGCATGTTGCTAGCATGATGCTAGCTTGATTAGCATGTTGCTAGCATAATGCTAGCATGATGCTAGCTTGATTAGCATGATGCTAGCATTATGCTAGCTTGATTAGCATGTTGTTAGCATGATGCTAGCTTTATTAGCATGTTGGTAGCATAATGCTAACATGATTAGCATGTTGCTAGCATGATGCTAGCTTGATTAGCATGTTGCTAGCATGATGCTAGCTTGATTAGCATGTTGCCAGCATGTTTTTAGCAAGATGCTGTTGCCAGGTGATTGCTAGGGTGTTCTGGGTGATTGATATGGTGTTGCTAGGCAGTTGCTAAGGTTTTCTGGGTGGTTGCTAGGCAGTTGCTAGGGTATATTTGGTGGTTGCTAGGCAGTTGCTAGGGTATTCTTGGTGGTTGCTAGGGCGTTGCTAGGTGGTTGCTAGGGTGTTCTGGGTGGATGCTATGGTGTTGCTAGGCAGTTGCTATGGTATTCTGGGTGGATGCTAGGGCATTGCTAGGCAGTTGCTAGGGTGTTCTGGGTGGTTGCTAGGTGTTCTGGGTGGTTGCTAGGCAGTTGCTAGATGTTCTAGGTGGTTGCTAGGCAGTTGCTACAGTGTTCTGGGTGCTTGCTAGAGTTTTTTGTGGTTACTAGAGCATTTCTAGACGTTGCTAGGGTGTTCAGGGTGGTTGCTAAGGTGTTTTTGTTAGTTGCTATGGTGTTACTAGGTGGTTGGTAGTTGTCAAATATAGTTACTATGGAGTTTTTATAGAGTTCTTAAAATCTTTAATAACGAGTGCCTTTTGTACGGCACTCGGCCTGCGGCCTCGTGCCTATGGTCGAATAGGCACAAGCATGGAGCAATATCGCAAGGCCACGAGAGTAAAATTGCTTTAAAAAATATAAAAAAAATAAAAAAATGTTTTTTTTTGGTTTAGGGTGGTTGCTAGGGAGCTCTTAGTGGTTGCTAGGGTGCTGTAACTGGTTGCTAGGGTGTGGCTATGAAGATTTTAGGCCATTACTTATTGGCTGCTTGATAATATAAATCCTCTGAGGGAGAGAGAGAGGGAGAGAGACGCAGGGGTGTCAGGCCCTTTGGAGTGGTGTGTGTGTGAAAACGTCGGTTGGGATTCAAATGTTTTTAGAATGCCCAATGTAAAGTCAATGGGGACTTTTTTGGCCGCTTTTTCGTCCGCTGTGCGAACATCGTACACCCGATCGCTTAGAAAAGTCATAGCACACCTCTCCTCAATGAGCCGCTCGATTTGACGCCTCACTCAGGGGTCTGTGACAAACGGTGCGGGGCGAGTTTCGCGCCAAACTTTGTCCAGAATAATAAAAAGAAGAAGAATAACTAGAATGTACATTTCCTGAAGAAAATGTGAAGTGGTGCTTGCAGTGGCAAAACTCGCCACTGGGCAGATGCTAACACAATTACCATGTTGTGATACCATGATATACCACGCTTTAGCATTATTTACCACGATTTACCATGATTCTAAGATGATTTATTACGATTTACCACATTCCAGCATGATTTACTATGATTAACATGTTGTTAGAATGATGCTAGCATGATTAGCATGTTGTTAACATGATTAGCATGTTACTAGCATTATGCTAGCTTGATTAGCATGTTGCTAACATAATGCTAGCATGATTAGCATGTCTCTAGCATGATGCTAGCTTGATCAGCATGTTGCTAGCATAATTCTAACATGATTAGCATGTTGCTAGCATGATTAGCATGCTGGTTGGATGATGCTAGCATGATTAGCATGTTGCTAGCATGCTTTTAACAAGATGCTAGCATGATTAGCATTTTGCTAACATGTTTTCAGCTAGATGCTAACATGATTAGCATGTTACTAGCATTATGCTAGCTTGATTAGCATGTTGCTAGCATAATGCTAGCATGATTAGCATGTCTCTAGCATCTCTCTAGCATGATGCTAGCATAATGCTAACATGATTAGCATGTTGCTAGCATGATTAGCATGTTGCTAATATGATTAGCATGTTGGTTGGATGATGCTAGCATGATTAGCATGTTGTTAGCATTCTTTTAACAAGATGCTAGCATGATTAGCATTTTGCTAACATGTTTTTAGCTAGATGCTAACATGATTAGCATGTTACTAGCATTATGCTAGCTTGATTAGCATGTTGCTAGCATAATGCTAGCATGATTAGCATGTCTCTAGCATGATGCTAGCTTAATTAGCATGTTGGTAGCATAATGCTAGCATTATTAGCATGTTGCTAGCATGATGCTAGCTTGATTAGCATGTTGCTAGCATGATGCTAGCTTGATTAGCATGTTGCTAGCATGATGCTAGCTTGATTAGCATGTTGCTAGCATGATTAGCATGTTGCTAGCATGTTTTTAGCAAGATGCTGTTGCCAGGTGGTTGCTAGGGTGTTCTGGGTGGTTGCTATGGTGTTGCTAGGCAGTTGCTAAGGTGTTCTGTGTGGTTGCTAGGCAGTTGCTAGGTGTTCTGGGTGGTTGCTAGACAGTTGCTAGGGTGTTCTGGGTGGTTGCGAGTGCCTTATGTACGGCACTCGGCCTGCGGCCTCGTGCCTATGGCCGAATAGGCACAAGCATGGAGCAATTTCGCAAGGCCACGAGTGTAATATTGCTTTAATTTTTTTAAAAAAAGCAGTTGCTAGGGTGTTCTGGGTGGTTGCGAGTGCCTTCAGTACGGCACTCGGCCTGCGGCCTCGTGCCTATGGCCGAATAGGGTGTTCTGGGTGGTTCAGTACGGCACTCGGCCTGCGGCCTCGTGCCTATGGCCGAATAGGCACAAGCATGGAGCGATATCGCAAGGCCACGAGAGTAAAATTGCTTTAAAAAATAAAAAAAATGTAAAAAAAAGGTTTTTTTTGGTTTAGGGTGGTTGCTAGGGAGCTCTTAGTGGTTGCTAGGGTGCTGAAACTGGTTGCTAGAGTGTGGCTATGAAGATTTTAGGCCATTACTTATTGGCTGCTTGATAATATAAATCCTCTGAGGCAGGGCCGGAGTGGGGCCACTTTTCAGCCCGGGAGTTTCAGGCCCAAGACCGGCCCACTTTTTCCATGGTGGAATTCCAAATTAGCACTTTTTCTAAATTGGATAAATGAAGCAACAGTTCAGCTCTTACTATTGTGTAGTTTGTATTAATAACAAATAATGTAAAGGTTAAATAATAATTCACTTAGACTTTATAAGCAATTGCAACTTTATTTCACACAATTCTGACTTTATATTTCGCAATTCTGACTTTATAACGCGACTTTATATCACAATTCTGACTCTATATCTTGCAGTTCTGACTTTATAAGCAACTGCAACTTTATTTCACGCAGTTCTGACTTTATATCTTGCAATTCTGACTTTATAAGAAGCAATTGCGACTTTATTTCACACAATTCTGACTTACACAATTCTGACTATATATCTTGCAGTTCTGACTTTATATCTTGCTATTCTGACTTTATAAGAAGCAATTGCGACTTTTTCACACAATTCTGAATTTATATCTCGCAATTCTGACTTTATAACACACAATTGCGACTTTATATCACGAAATTCGGACTTTATCTCGCAATTCTGACTTTATAACACGCAATTGCGAATTTATTTCACGCAATTTTGACTTTATATCTCGCAATTCTGAGAAATAAAGTCAGAATTGCGAGATGTAAACTCGCAATTGTGAGATAAAAAGTCGCAATTATCTTTTAAAATGTTTTATTCTGTGGCGGAAACAAAGCTTCCATACCTCCTGGCCTCTTCCTCCCATCCATCCTCCCTGACGCGTTACGGTAGGGCCGGCCCAGCTATCGGTAGGCGCCGGCGGTGCCGCGGTAAGCCTACTTGAGAAAACGTTTTGGAAAAGACGGACTATGGACCCAACCAACTCTATAGGAGGGGAGGGGAGAACTCCCTCACATGGTACAACCCATGCAGAGGCTGCGCGCTGCGGTGTCAGAATGCGAAACGTGTGTAGCCTATGTAACTAACGTGACATTGAAATGTGAAAAAAAAAAAAAAAAACATTTCCTCGACCGGCCCAAAAGTGAAGCGGCCCACCGGGAATTCTCCCGATTCTCCCGATTACCCACTCCGGGCCTGCTCTGAGGGAGAGAGAGAGGGAGAGATGCAGGGGTGTCAGGCCCTTTGGAGTCTGTGTGTGTGAAAACGTCGGTTGGGATTCAAATATTTTTAGAACTCCCAATGTAAAGTCAATGGGACTTTTTTGGCCGCTTTTTCGTCCGCTGTGCGAACATCGTACACCCGATCGCTTAGAAAAGTCATAGCACACCTCTCCTCAATGAGCCGGTCGATTTGACGCCTCACTCAGGGGTCTGTGACAAACGGTGCGGGGCGAGTTACGCGCCAAACTTTTGTCCGGAATAATAATAAGAAAAAGAATAATAATAAGTATGAGCAATAACAATAGTGATGCTTTCAAAAAAGCACCACTAATAATAAGTATGAGCAATAACAATAGTGATGCTTTTAAAAAAGCACCACTAACTAGAATGTACATTTCCTGAAGAAAATGTGAAGTGGTGCTTGCAGTGGCAAAATTCGCCACTGGGCAGATGCTAACACAGTTGACATGTTGTGATACCATAATATACCACATTTTAGCATCATTTACCACGATTTACCATGTTTCTAAGATGATTTACTACGATTTACCACATTCCAGCATGATTTACTATGATTAACATGTCGTTAGAATGATGCTAGCATGATTAGCATGTTGTTAGCATAATGCTAGCATGATAAGCATGTTGGTAGCATGGTGCTAGCTTGATAAGCATGTTGTTAGCATGATGCTAGCTTGATTAGCATGTTGGTAGCATGGTGCTAGCATGATTAGCATGTTACTAGCATGATTTTAACAAGATGCTAGCATGATTAGCATTTTGCTAGCATGTTTTTAGGTATATGCTAACATGATTAGCATGCTGCTAGCATTTTGCTAGCTTGATTAGCATGTTGTTAGCATGATGCTAGCTTGATTAGCATGTTGATAGCATGATGCTAGCATGATGCTAGCATGATTAGCATGTTGCTAGCATGTTTTTAGCTAGATGCTAACATGATTAGCATGTTGGTAGCATGATGCTAGCATGTTTCTAGCATGATTAGCATGTTGCTAGCATGATGCTAGCTTGATTAGCCTGTTGCTAGCATAATGCTAACATGATTAGCATGTTGCTAGCATGATGCTAGCTTGATTAGCATGATGCTAGCATTATGCTAGCTTGATTAGCATGTTGTTAGCATGATTAGCATGTTGCTAGCATGATGCTAGCTTGATTAGCATGATGCTAGCATTATGGTAGCTTGATTAGCATGATGCTAGCATGATGCTAGCTTGATTAGCCTGTTGCTAGCATAATGCTAACATGATTAGCATGTTGCTAGCATGATGCTAGCTTGATTAGCATGATGCTAGCATTATGCTAGCTTGATTAGCATGTTGTTAGCATGATTAGCATGTTGCTAGCATGATGCTAGCTTGATTAGCATGATGCTAGCATTATGCTAGCTTGATTAGCATGATGCTAGCATTATGCTAGCTTGATTAACATGTTGCTAACATAATGCTAGCATGATTAGCATGATGCTAGCTTGATTAGCATGTTGCTAGCATAATGCTAGCATGATTAGCATAATGCTAGCTTGATTAGCATGTTGCTAGCATAATGTTAGCATGATTAGCATTTTGCTAGCATAATGCTAGCATGATTAGCATCATGCTAGCATGATTAGCATGTTGCTAGCATTATGCTAGGTTCATTAGCATGTTGCTAGCATGTTTTTAACAAGATGCTGTTGCCAGGTGGTTGCTAGGGTGTTCTGGGTGGTTGCTAGGCAGTTGCTAGGGTATTCTTGGTGGTTGCTAGGGTGTTCTGGGTGGTTGCTAAGGTGTTCTGGGTGGTTGCTAGGCAGTTGCTAGGGTATTCTTGGTGGTTGCTAAGGTGTTCTGGGTGGTTGCTAGGCAGTTGCTAGGGTATTCTTGGTGGTTGCTAGGGTGTTCTGGGTGGTTGCTATTGTGTTGCTAGGCAGTTGCTATGGTATTCTGGGTGGATGCTAGGCAGTTGCTATGGTATTCTGGGTGGATGCTATGTGTTCTGGGTGGTTGCTAGGCAGTTGCTAGGGTGTTCTGGGTGGTTACTAGAGCATTTCTAGACATTGCTAGGTGTTCTGGGTGGTTGCTAGGCAGTTGCTAGGGTGTTCTAGGTGGTTGCTAGGTGTTCTGGGTGGTTGCTAGGCAGTTGCTAGGGTGTTCAGGGTGGTTGCTAGAGTTTTTTTGGTGGTTACTAGAGCATTTCTAGACGTTGCTAGGGTGTTCTGGGTGGTTGCTAGGCAGTTGCTAGGGTGTTTTGGGTGGTTGCGAGTGCCTTCAGTACGGCACTCGGCCTGCGGCCTCGTGCCTATGGCCGAATAGGCACAAGCATGGAGTGATATTGCAAGGCCACGAGAGTAAAATTGCTTTAAAAAATAAAAAAAAAATAAAAAAATGTTTTTTTTTTGGTTTAGGGTGGTTGCTAGGGAGCTCTTAGTGGTTGCTAGGGTGCTGTAACTGGTTGCTAGGGTGTGGCTATGAAGATTTTAGGCCATTACTTATTGGCTGCTTGATAATATAAATCCTCTGAGGGAGAGAGAGAGGGAGAGACGCAGGGGTGTCAGGCCCTTTGGAGTGGTGTGTGTGTGAAAACGTCGGTTGGGATTCAAATATTTTTAGAACTCCCAATGTAAAGTCAATGGGACTTTTTTGGCCGCTTTTTCGTCCGCTGTGCGAACATCGTACACCCGATCGCTTAGAAAA
The DNA here is from genome assembly GCF_963993115.1 of Abramis brama. Classification (NCBI taxonomy): domain Eukaryota; kingdom Metazoa; phylum Chordata; class Actinopteri; order Cypriniformes; family Leuciscidae; genus Abramis; species Abramis brama. Next base: position 34,572,713 of record NC_139982.1, read on the forward strand.
GTCATAGCACACCTCTCCTCAATGAGCCGGTCGATTTGACCCCTCACTCAGGGGTCTGTGACAAACGGTGCGGGGCGAGTTTCGCGCCAAACTTTTGTCCAGAATAATAAAAAGAAGTAGAAGAATAATAACTAGAATGTACATTTCCTGAAGAAAATGTGAAGTGGTGCTTGCAGTGGCAAAATTCGCCACTGGGCAGATGCTAACACAATTGACATGTAGTGATACCATGATATACCACATTTTAGCATTATTTACCACGATTTACCATGTTTCTAAGATGATTTATTACGATTTAACATATTCCAGCATGATTTACTATGATTAACATGTTGTTAGAATGATGTTAGCAGGATTAGCATGTTGTTAGCATGATTAGCATGTTGGTTGGATGATGCTAGCATGATTAGCATGTTGCTAGCATGCTTTTAACAAGATGTTAGCATGATTAGCATGTTGTTAGCATGTTTTTAGCTAGATGCTAACATGATTAGCATGTTGCTAGCATGATTAGCATGGTGCTAGCATGATGCTAGCTTGATTAGCATTTTGCTAGCATAATGTTAGCATGATTCGCATGTTGCTAGCATGATGCTAGCTTGATTAGCATGATGCTAGCATAATGTTAGCTTGATTAGCATGTTGTTAGCATGATGCTAGCTTTATTAGCATGTTGCTAGCATTATGTTAGCATGATTAGCATGTTGCTAACATGATGCTAGCTTGATTAGCATGTTGCTAGCATGATGCTAGCTTGATTAGCATGTTGCTAGCATGATGCTAGCTTGATTAGCATGTTGCCAGCATGTTTTTAGCAAGATGCTGTTGCCAGGTGGTTGCTAGGGTGTTCTGGGTGGTTGCTATGGTGTTGCTAGGCAGTTGCTAAGGTGTTCTGGGTGGTTGCTAGGCAGTTGCTAGGGTATTCTTGGTGGTTGCTAGGCAGTTGCTAGGGTATTCTTGGTGGTTGCTAGGGCGTTGCTAGGTGGTTGCTATGGTGTTGCTAGGCAGTTGCTATGGTATTCTGGGTGGATGCTAGGGCATTGCTAGGCAGTTGCTAGGGTGTTCTGGGTGGTTGCTAGGCAGTTGCTAGGTGTTCTAGGTGGTTGCTAGGCAGTTGCTAGGGTGTTCTGGGTGGTTGCTAGAGTTTTTTGTGGTTACTAGAGCATTTCTAGACGTTGCTAGGGTGTTCAGGATGGTTGCTAAGGTGTTTTTGTTAGTTGCTATGGTGTTACTAGGTGGTTGGTAGTTGTCAAAGATGGTTACTATGGAGTTTTTATAGAGTTATTAAAATCTTTAATAACGAGTGCCTTCAGTACGGCACTCGGCCTGCGGCCTCGTGCCTATGGCCGAATAGGCACAAGCATGGAGCAATATTGCAAGGCCACGAGTGTAATATTGCGTTAAAAAATACAAAAAAATGTAAAAAACATTTTTTTTTTGTTTAGGGTGGTTGCTAGGGAGCTCTTAGTGGTTGCTAGGGTGCTGAAACTGGTTGCTAGGGTGTGGCTATGAAGATTTTAGGCCATTACTTATTGGCTGCTTGATAATATAAATCCTCTGAGGGAGAGAGAGAGGGAGAGATGCAGGGGTGTCAGGCCCTTTGGAGTGGTGTGTGTGTGAAAACGTCGGTTGGGATTCAAATATTTTTAGAACTCCCAATGTAAAGTCAATGGGGACTTTTTTGGCCGCTTTTTCGTCCGCTGTGCGAACATCGTACACCCGATCGCTTAGAAAAGTCATAGCACACCTCTCCTCAATGAGCCGGTCGATTTGACACCTCACTCAGGGGTCTGTGACAAACGGTGCGGGGCGAGTTACGCGCCAAACTTTTGTCCAGAATAAAAATAATAATAATAATAATAAGTATGGAGGATAACAATAGTGATGCTTTTAAAAAAGCACCACTAACTAGAATGTACATTTCCTGAAGAAAATGTGAAGTGGTGCTTGCAGTGGCAAAATTCGCCACTGGGCAGATGCTAACACAATTACCATGTTGTGATACCATGATATACATGACAGCATGACACTTTAGCAGTATTTACCACGATTTACCATGATTCTAAGATGATTTACTACGATTTACCACATTCCAGCATGATTTACTATGATTAACATGTTGTTAGAATGATGCTAGCATGATTAGCATGTTGTTAGCATGATTAGCATGTTGGTTGGATGATGCTAGCATGATTAGCATTTTGCTAGCATGTTTTTAGCTAGATGCTAACATGATTAGCATGTTACTAGCATTATGCTAGCTTGATTAACATGTTGCTAGCATAATGCTAGCATGATTAGCATGTCTCTAGCATGATGCTAGCTTGATCAGCATGTTGCTAGCATAATGCTAACATGATTAGCGTTTTACTAGCATGATTAGCATGTTGGTTGGATGATGCTAGCATTATTAGCATTATGCTAGCATGCTTTTAACAAGATGCTAGCATGATTAGCATTTTGTTAACATGTTTTTAGCTAGATGCTAACATGATTAGCATGTTACTAGCATTATGCTAGCTTGATTAGCATGTTGCTAGCATAATGCTAGCATGATTAGCATGTCTCTAGCATGATGCTAGCTTGATCAGCATGTTGCTAGCATAATGCTAACATGATTAGCATGTTGCTAGCATGATGCTAGCTTGATTAGCATGTTACTAGCATGATGCTAGCTTTATTAACATTTTGCTAGCATGATGCTAGCATGATTAGCATGTTGCTAGCATGATGCTAGCTTGATTAACATGTTGTTAGCATTATGCTAGCATGATTAGCATGTTGCTAGCATGATTAGCATGTTGCTAGCATGATGCTAGCTTGATTAGCATGTTGTTAGCATTATGCTAGCATGATTAGCATGTTGCTAGCATGATTAGCATGTTGCCAGCATGTTTTTAGCAAGATGCTGTTGCCAGGTGGTTGCTAGGGTGTTCTGTGTGGTTGCTATGGTGTTGCTAGGCAGTTGCTAAGGTGTTCTGGGTGGTTGCTAGGCAGTTGCTAGAGTATTCTTGGTGGTTGCTAGGCAGTTGCTAGGGTATTCTTGGTGGTTGCTAGGGCGTTGCTAGGTGGTTGCTAGGGTGTTCTGGGTGGTTGCTATGGTGTTGCTAGGCAGTTGCTATGGTATTCTGGGTGGATGCTAGGGCGTTGCTAGAGTGTTCTGGGTGGTTGCTATGCAGTTGCTAGGTGTTCTGGGTGGTTGCTAGACAGTTGCTAGGGTGTTCTGGGTGGTTGCGAGTGCCTTATGTACGGCACTCGGCCTGCGGCCTAGTGCCTATGGCCGAATAGGTACAAGCATGGAGCAATTTCGCAAGGCCACGAGTGTAATATTGCTTTAATTTCTAAAAAAAAAGCAGTTGCTAGGGTGTTCTGGGTGGTTGCGAGTGCCTTCAGTACGGCACTCGGCCTGCGGCCTCGTGCCTATGGCCGAATAGGCACAAGCATGGAGCGATATCGCAAGGCCACGAGTGTAATATTGCTTTAAAAAATACAAAAAAATACAAAAAAAATTTTTTTTTGGTTTAGGGTGGTTGCTAGGGAGCTCTTAGTGGTTGCTAGGGTGCTGAAACTGGTTGCTAGGGTGTGGCTATGAAGATTTTAGGCCATAACTTATTGGCTGCTTGATAATATAAATCCTCTGAGGGAGAGAGAGAGGGAGAGATGCAGGGGTGTCAGGCCCTTTGGAGTGGTGTGTGTGTGAAAACGTCGGTTGGGATTCAAATATTTTTAGAACTCCCAATGTAAAGTCAATGGGACTTTTTTGGCCGCTTTTTCGTCCGCTGTGCGAACATCGTACACCCGATCGCTTAGAAAAGTCATAGCACACCTCTCCTCAATGAGCCGGTCGATTTGACACCTCATTCATGGGTCTGTGACAAACGGTGCGGGGCGAGTTACGCGCCAAACTTTGTGTGGAATAAGTATGAGCAATAACAATAGTGATGCCTTGCTTTCAGCAAGCACCACTAATAATAAGTATGAGCAATAACAATAGTGATGCTTTCAAAAAAGCACCACTAATAATAATAAGTATGAGCAATAACAATAGTGATGCCTTGCTTTCAGCAAGCACCACTAATAATAAGTATGAGCAATAACAATAGTGATGCTTTTAAAAAAGCACCACTAATAAGTATGGAGGATAACAATAGTGATGCTTTCAAAAAAGCACCACTAATAATAAGTATGAGCAATAACAATAGTGATGCTTTCAAAAAAGCACCACTAATAATAATAAGTTTAAATAGGATTTCAGTAAGTTGGCTTTCTCAAGCCAACTTAATAAGTTTAAATAGGATTTCAGTAAGTTGGCTTTCTCAAGCCAACTTAATAATGCACACACAGGAGATGTTCGTTTGGTCTGTATAAAGTTTAATTGAAGACTGAGTTGAATGAAGCCGGTAATAATCACTGACAGGTTAGTCTAGTTAAAGAGTCTGACCTGTGCTTGAACTATGAAGATCAGTCCATTCAATCCCATCATGCATCTGGCTGTACTGTATAAAGCACTAGAACAATAAAGGGGGTTGTGGTCATTAAAATTCTCATAAGAGTACTGGTGTAACCCTGGTGTCCCTAACCCTAACCTGGACACATTCCCTCCATCGGCCCTGATCAATCATGGCCTCCTAATAAACCCAATTCACTCTGGTGTGTGTGTGTGTGTGTGTGTGTGTGTGTGTGTGTGTGTGTGTTGAGCGCACTGATGGCGTTGACAGTAGTACATATGAAAGCGCTATATAAATGCCTCTTTCATTCATATTTAGAAACATCTTTCCTTTATGATATCATGCTTAATATTGTTTCACTTATTATATATGAAAATAGCTCTCCTTTTATTTTTGGAAGTGTATTTTAATATTTAAGGGTTTGTTTCTCCACTTACATTAGCTGATAGTTATAGATCAGTCTATATATTTCTGAATTTATACTGTATATAATTGTGTTTTGCTGAGCAATGGCTCCATCTACTGGTAATGTATGAGTCCAGCATATCATTTAGACTGGTTTACAGGCCAAGTGTAAAGAACTATGACATTAATATGACCTTATACATGACATTATTCCTCCACAGGAAACAGGACTGAACTCGTTCAGCTGTAGTCTAGATGACAAAAACAACATTCATCACACACTTGCGTATATGTTTGTGTGGTCAGTTATACTGGTTATAGTGAATGACAGCATCTGGTTTTGGTCAAACGTCTCTTTGGAAATCATACAGAATTGTGAGAATTACAGACAGTTTCAGAAGTAATACAGTTCAATATTGTCTGTTTCTAGAGTATTGATCAATCAAACATCTACCATGATGAAAGCTGTCAGTTAATTAGGGTATATTTAGATCTATAACGGGTCTGGGTTTCACCTTACTGATGAACAGAACTGCAGTTTTCCTGTAAAGATGCTGATTCTTCAACATCAGCTGAACAACAGACGTCAAGTTCAAAAGTGGAGGAGAACGGATTGAAAATTCTTTGAACATTGTATTGAATTTGTTTTTGAGATGAGTTGACCAACGCTCTGGGACAAATCAGTGTTTTATGACCAGCAATCAGCGAAAACATTAAACTCTGAATGCCAGTTATAAGCGAAGTGACACGTGATGGCCAAGTGTGGAAACACACAGTCTCTGAATTTAACCCATCCATGTTAGTGCACACACACACATTAGCAGACTGTGTTCAGTGTTTTCTAGAGTACTCCTGAGCACACTGAGAACTTGATGGCTTCTCATGCAGAGCCGTCTGAGGGGTCAAAGGTCACGCACATTCAGCAGAGGTCTCCTGCCTTACCCTTAATCCACGGATTCATCTGGATTCCCTGAATCTTTCACAATATCATGTATGGGAGATGGTGAAAGACACAATCTTGCATTGAGAAATTAGATTTTTTTTCATTGTTTAACAATTCAGTGAAATTTGAAGCTTTGCTTGTAAAGACCGAGGCTTCGGTGGATAATCCTCTCAACTCTCCTCTATTTCTATAGCACTGAACACAACACAGAGAGTTCCAAAGCAGATTTACTGAGATAACAGGAAAATAATGCAACAAAGTTAGTTTCTGCTGTACAGTATCTAGAAGAAAATAGTGTCAGTCCAAACATTGAGAAATTTAAGAATATAATGTTTTACACTTATTACCAGTTCACCTGCTCATTGTGGACCGTTTCAAAAGAGTTTAACTTGGATATTATATAATCTTTTCACTTGTGTTTTGCCTCCATCCCGACCAAAATGTGTTTGTGTACAAAAATACAAAATCACTGGACATTTCTTTGTACTTTTGTCAGATAGATAAAGGTTGAAGAAAATTTACAAATCACAGATTTGTGATTTTATTGCGTTTTACAAGATTTTCCTGAATTCGGGTTGTTCATTGTTCTTAAATATATTCTTTCCATGGATTCAGACCTGGGAATTCCTCCCGGTGGGTTTGGGTCTATGAGAGACAAAAAAGTTAAAAATAAGACATCAAGTCTTAATGTTGATGCAAAATAAATGTCATTATTCTTTATACACGTGTATGTGTGTCAATGTGAATAATAAATTATGACATTTCTGTGACATGCAGAGGATGTAAAATTACACGATTTGTTATTCTTAATATTTAGCTTATGATAAAAACAAAAAATCAAATCTACTTTAAAAAAATAAGCAATGATTTGATGTCTCAAAGTTTCAGCATATGAAAGCACGAGTCATACCTGGTCCTCCTCCTCCACTGGGCATTTTCAACACAAAGAGAAGAACAGATAAATGTTTAATATTATAAGACCCAAGTGTTTGATGGTCTTGCAGTGGATCTTTTCCAAAAGTCACTCATAATTGATCTGGGTCTGACAAAAGAAAAACATTATTAACATATGATGAACAGCTCAAATGACATGTTGACACATGAATATCAAAATAATTGATACCTTAAACAACAAATGCTGTTTATGGACAGATAATTGCTAATTTTATTTATTTATTTAGTGCAGTTTAAATGTTTTAATGCCAAAAGAAAAAGAAAAGACATGTAATTGCTCTGTGTTAAGAGCAATGAAGAGTTAATAAATATTTGAACTTACCAGGAGCTCCAGGATTCTTTTCATTGAATTTCTTCTTCAGTTCTAAGATGGTGGTTTTCTCAAACCTTTCTAATGAATCCGCCACTTCTAATGGTTTATTCTTCTTGTCATTAAAGTTGATGAGGACCTGATAGATCATTCTGAATCAGTTTTAGCAGAAAATTACAATGAACAGAGAAGAAACCGGAGTCGTTTGATCGCTGTAAGTTAAATTGCAGTTTCACTTTCACTTTGATCTGCTGTGTTTTAAGGGGCGTGTGTAACAGATCATAACCCAGTAGAGTCACTGGTCAGACGGTTACTGGGAGGAACACAGATCAGGGAAACACTATAACGTTAGCAAGCTCTTGTGTTTATTGAACTTTGTGTTTTTAAATAACAGTGTTGATGTCCAACTGTTCTGTGTAGTGAAGACTTAAAGAAAAGGACTTCACTGGAGTAAATGTTGTGACTATGTCGGAATAGGGTCTAACACACATGCTGTGGTTGCGTGGTTATAATCTTCTCTCTAATAGTATCAATCTTGCAAGTAAAGAACTTTATGAATGATGGCTGTGTGGAAACATCTGAAGTTTAATTTCTCCTTAATTTAGCCACTGTATCAAATAAATACCTAGGGTTGTGTTTGTTCTCTTCTAAGAGAGTCGTAAAGTAAGCGGATGCAGCAGTTTTAAAGGTCTTTCTGTATGCGGTAACACTATCCTTCCATGACATGCGAAATACCCTGTGCGAACTGGTGCAGTGTTTGTGCCGTGTACAGGGGCGAACGAGAGGCGATAAACCTCTCCCGACCTGCAGTCGGATGGTCCGATTCATTTCTGGCATGTCAGATATTTTGTTCGCCCCTCGTGACTATATCGCAGAGCTACGAATCGATTGCCCTAAACTCAGAGTTTTCCCCCTTACTGTGCCTGCGCGAAGACAGAAGTTAGAAAATGTAATCTCTAATGCAGCAAAAAAGAAAACAAAAAGCGGTAGATCTTGTAGCTATCAAACTACTGCAGTTTAACAAACGGTTGCTTTCCTCCAGTTCGTGTTGCTCAATGAATAAACAATATTGCCCATGTGTGCAGATACACCAGCGCCTCTTTTATTCAGTTAGTGCTTAAATTAAATGCTTATTCATTAACCTTGCTAAATGAAGTATTTCATTATTTACAAACCAGTTATTTAGGAGTTGTCAGTGGTTCATAAGATCACTTAGAAAGTGTAAGTAAATGATTAATAAACTATTTAAATGTACATTCATACATCTTATTTTTCAGACATATAGTGATGGTTACTTTGTGTGTTAATAAATGCTTTATTAAAATGTATTTCTACTGTAGTTCATGGTTAATTCAGGTAGTTATAAAGCATTTATTAGTGGTCAGTGCTATTTTTGTGAGCTAATCTAAAGTGAGGACTATTTATGCCTTATAAAGCATTTATAAAGGAGATTTAAAGACTCTTCTTCTAAACAGAAAAAGGAAACAAACACAACTCAGTGATACAGAACATAGAAATATTTATTTCACGATGCAACAAATAAAACTGTACATTTGACACAAAATGAAAAATAAATCTCTGCAATGTTATAGAAAATAAAAATTCCTGTACATCTCCAGAAAACATAACTGTGCAGTAAAATTAAACTAGGACTCTGCAGTCTGATATAAAAATAAATTTCTGTAGTGTAAACAACAATTTACCAGTGCAAAAATACAATTTTTTTTTATAAAACAACAATAATAATATATAAAAAATGTTTCACAGTGTAACTACCTCAGTACTAACTTTAAAACATTCGAGAACAGCAATGCAGATCATGAACAACTTTAATCTGATTGAGTGTGAAACCTTCCCCAGATCCTAGGTCAGTTCATTTTTGTTTAAGGGGCAGCAGCTTACCGGAAGCCTTAAGGCTTTCATAGTATCTTCTATAGCTTGATCCTCCTGAATTGCAGCGGCACCAATGTTAAATTAAAACCTCTGAATTCAGAGTTGTTCATTATACAGTCGTGTGCAAATATATATTTTTCATTTGATTTAATATTTTGCAATGAGGATCTGATTTATTGGATTGTTTTTTTTTACACAGTACTTTAGCTAACCAAAGAATATTTCTCTTGAGGGTAGTTGCTGCAACTTCTTCCAGGGTAAAGTAACTGGTAGCTTATTAACTTATGATTTAATGCAATAAATGCAACTTATTAAGTCACACTCTCATTTTTTTTTTTTTAAGTCTTTTACATGCTGTCTTCTTTCGCTGCTGCCGTCATGTTCCGAGCACTGTCCGTCCCCAGTGTTGTTAACTTTTGCTCCACTTTCCATTCTTTGGCGACTTCCAAAAAATGTTCAGCGCATGCCTCTGCAAAGTGGCGCTCTGTGGTCTGACTCACAGTAAGGGCAAACGAACGCAATCGCCACTCTTCATCTATGAAGTGCGCTGTGACACCCAAGTAGTTGTCATTGCTCACCGATGTCCAGTGATCTCCTGTGAGAGCGACATATTTTGCTTTCTCTAAAATGTCCATCCTTCGCGCCCTCTCGCTGTCATACAAACTGTGTATTCTCGACATAATCGTTCTTCTTGAGGGTAGATTGTAAGACGTGTCTCCCGATGCAATTTGCATGATTTCTCTCAGTCCCTCGTCTTCCACAGTGCTAACTGGGCGGCAGTTTCTAGCTAAAGCATCGGTTAATTTATCAGTTACAGGTTTGGTCAATGGCCTGCCACGATTACTGTAGCACTCTAGTAACGTGGATTGGCGAGGCGCTCCTGTAGCCTCGCTAGTTACGTTGCTAGCACCTGGGTGCTTTGCTTTTAAATGGTAGATTAAAGACGAATTGCTTCTATAATATTTGAATTCAGCTTTGCAAATCGTACACACCATCTTTGTTTTATCAAACAGGCCATCAGGCAACTTTTTAAATGTAAACATTCCTCCTAAAACTCCATCCTTGTTCATCTCCATCATGACAGGGTGACTGTTCGGCACACTCACAATAAGCAATAGGAAGTCATGGAAACGAGGCAAAAAAAAAAAAAAAAAAAAAAGTGCTGCGTCAATTGCGTTATTTTTTTTTTACGCATTAAACATCTAAAATTAATCGCAAAGATTAACACGTTAATTCCCCCATCCCTAGTAATAATATGTTGATTGTAGCCAAGTGTTACCTACACAAATGTAGATTTGTTAAAGTTTCAGTTTGTTTTCATAATGTTTTGCGGCATTTAAAAATGATTTTAAAATTGTATTTCAATCCTTAAAACAAGTAAAAAGGAGGAGTACTTTGAAACTCTAAATTAATTGCAATATATATGGATTAACCCCCCTCCCCCTGAAGTGTAATTAATTTAGTTATAATTTGCTTTTCATATTTTTGTCATTTCTATTTTATTTATTTATTATTAGGCCTGTTATTTATTTATTTTATTATGTTGTTTACGATATGCTGCTTGTCTTAGTGTTATGGTGTTTTACAACGATATTATGTTAATGCCTGTTTGTTATTTGAAATGATAAAAAAATGAATAAAAAGCTAGTGAGTGCAGTGCAGTCAGTGCGGCGCCCCCCCGGTGTCGGACCTCTAACCATAGACAGTATATAAAAGCCTCTAACTAGAGACCATCATCAATAATGTGTGCCAGTAAACAGAGTAACGTACTCCCCAGTAGTGCTACTGACGGACGTCTCATCCAATGCATCCATCTCCACGCTGGCATTCCTTTTGGACCGGGTCCGCACGCCTTTTCGACTTTTGTCAGAGGTCTCCATGTCATAAACACACGGCTGCACTATTCTTTTGTCCCCTGTTGATGACTTTTGAAAGCGCGAGTTTTCCTTTGTCCCATGTTGATTACGTATGAAAGCGAGATTTATCCCGCCCTTCAGATCATAAACTAGCGGTCACCATAAAATCACCACTAAAGCAATTGCTTAATTTAAAAAATGAGCAGATTAACCCGGCTAAAGAAGCTTATTAATGAGCCCAGCTCTATAATGAAAACCCTAAAACTGATTAAGTTGCTTCAGAAAAGGAAACTGCTAAAAACAAAAATGAAATGCAGAAAATGTCATCAGGAGATGAAAATGAAGAAAAGGACAAACAGCAGAGATCAATATGCTTGGTAAGAAAAAAAAAAGAAAAAAATTATATAAAAAAAATTATATATATAATTAAGTAAATATAAAACCATTTGCAACTTGCTGAGTGTGAGAATGCTGGTGCTCACTGAAACATAACCATGCAATTGCATTAATACCCTTTCTAAAAACAGTATTTTATGTTTTTCTTACAATAGGATTTGTCGACAAGCAGCGCATAAGGGAAGGGTAAAACAAATTTCTGTCAGGCACAAATCGATCTTCAGTGGATCAAAGGTCTCCTTCAGTAAGTGGACGCAATTCATGTACAGGTAAGCAACTAATAACAGTTGTAGGCTAATATAAATATGTATTCATCAAACTCAATTTGTTGCTGTTCTCCTTGTAATTTCCATAAAATGTGCATTTTTTTAAATAATGCAGACAATTATATTACATAAAGGCGTTCATAAACATTACATGTTCTATTTGCCTTTAAAGGTTTTCTCAGGGTCTACGGTTACAGCAGATAGACATGATGGATGACAGTATTGCAGGCAGTTCAGCAACTCTTAGTAAAATGGCTAAGAAAATAAGGGATGTCTGTGTGTCAGCAGTTGAAAGGATGAGAAGGCGTACAGGCCAGCAGATTGGTGGAAGAAGGGAGTTTGTTGTGATCGACGAAAGCCATTTTCGGCACAAAAGAAAGGTATGTTGTAACAATATCGACTTTAAATAAATGTTAAGTATAGTTACCAAAGTTATTGTTATTATATGTATCTGTTTATGTCTGTGTTTGTTGTGTTTTTTCTCCATTAGTATGGTAGAGGAAGAATGGCTGGTGGGTGGAAAAGAAAGAAGTGGGTCTTTGGGATGTTAGGTGTGATGCATCATCAGCAGCAAAGATCTGGAAAACCCATTCTACGTCTTATGGAGAGAAGATCTCAAAGTCATCTAGTCCCCTTGATTGTGCATCACGTGAGGTCTGGGTCATCAATTATTAGTGACGAGTGGCGTGCCGATCGCATACTCCCTGCACTAGGGTACAGCCATCACACTGTCAACCACAGCAGGTGGTGTGTAGATCCCCACACTGGTGCCCATAGCCAGCATATCGAGAGAGCCTGGAGATCCTACAAGGAGCAGATCTGGAGGCTGAGGGGAAATCGGACTGAGAGTTTGCTTACGGACCACCTTGCAGTGATTGAGTGGAATGAATGGCTGGCAAAGAAACACTATGATGGTGCATTTGGCAGATTGATTCATGACATTTCTAGAAAGTACAAGTAGTCATATTCAGTCACTGTAACCAGTGTAAGAGCACTGAGATGGAATTTATCGAATGTTTGGCACTTCTTTGTGACTCACTGTTTGAAATTTCACTCAGCCATGAAACTGAAACAAGAAAACCTTCTTACTACACCAAAATATTTTCTTCATTTTGTTGATTTTTGTTAGTTTTGTTGCTTATTTTGTTGACGTATATTCATTTTGTTGCTTATTTTTGTATTTATATTTACTTTCTTGCTTATTTTGTTGTTGTTTTTTGTTCATTTTTTGCTTTTTATTCATTATATTGCAGAAGTTTATTTTTCATTTCATGTCAAGTGTACAGTTGTAGTTTTATTTGTTGCATCGTGAAATAAATATTTCTATGTTCTGTATCACTGTGTTGTGTTTGTTTCCTTTTTCTGTTTAGAAGAAGAGTCTTTAAATCTCCTTTATAAATGCTTTATAAGGCATAAATAGTCCTCACTTTAGATTAGCTCACAAAAACAGTGAACTGACCACTAATAAATGCTTTATAACTACCTGAATTAACCATGAACTACAGTAGAAATACATGTTAATAAAACATTTATTAACACACAAAGTAACCATCACTATATGTCTATGTCTGAAAAATAAGATGTATGAATGTACATTTAAATAGTTTATTAATCATTTACTTACACTTTCTAAGTGATCTTATGAACCACTGACAACTCCTAAATAACTGGTTTGTAAATAATGCAATACTTCATTTAGAAATGATAAATTGATCATTAATAAAGTATGAAAAAACAATTATTAAACACATTATAGATGTTCTTATAAATCAAGAATAAAACATTTATAGCTGTATTTACAAACTGCTTAATGTCTATTAATGCTTTATAAATGAAGAATTAACTGTTTACAAATGCTTAACTAATGATTAATAGCATGCAGTTATTATAAAGTGTTACCCAGTGGGGGTTTTAAGGGGCGTGTTTAACAGATCATAACCCAGTAGAGTTACTGGTCAGAAGGTTAATGGGAGGAACACAGATCAGGGAAACACAAATCTGAACATCATAACCTTAGTAAGCTCTTGTGTTTATTGAACTTTGTTTTTAAATAACAGACTTAAAGAAATGGACTTCACTGGAGTAAATGTGACTGAAATATTAAAACGGAGTGTTAAGCGCAAATGACGATTAGAACTTTAGTAGTTGGGTTTTTTTCAGATAGAACTTTTAGTCTGACTTGAGACGGCATCGACGTAACGTCACTGTGACGTATGCCACCAAATGAATGCGACAGGTGAGGGTGGCCAAGATGGCGGCCAAAAAAAATAATAATTAGGTGTAAATTAAAAAGTGTATATATTTTAGAAAATTGTGGTTCACCATTGTTAGTGCCCAGCATGCATTGCATAGCTGGAAATGGAGAGTAAATATTGAAATAGTGTTATTTTGTGTTTTTGAGAAAAGGGAAACATCTGTTAATGTTTAACATTAAAAAGAGTTTCTATTAAGTTGAACGTTACTATTAGCCGTGTTTCCACTGTCGGGCCATAAGCTCTGCAGCGCTTCACTAAAACACACCCGTAACACACCTCTCTGGAACAACATCACACACACACACCATTATTGGTGAGACTCTCAGGTGTGGGGATTTTATTGGTGAGACTCTCAGGTGTGGGGATGTTATTGGTGAGACTCTCAGGTGTGGGGATGTTATTGGTGAGACTCTCAGGTGTGGGGATGTTATTGGTGAGACTCTCAGGTGTGGGGATATTATTGGTGAGACTCTCAGGTGTGGGGATGTTATTGGTGAGACTCTCAGGTGTGGGGATGTTATTGGTGAGACTCTCAGGTGTGGGGATATTATTGGTGAGACTCTCAGGTGTGGGGATATTATTGGTGAGACTCTCAGGTGTGGGGATTTTATTGGTGAGACTCTCAGGTGTGGGGATGTGGGGATGTTATTGGTGAGACTCTCAGGTGTGGGGATATTATTGGTGAGACTCTCAGGTGTGGGGATGTTATTGGTGAGACTCTCAGGTGTGGGGATGTTATTGGTGAGACTCTCAGGTGTGGGGATATTATTGGTGAGACTCTCAGGTGTGGGGATTTTATTGATGAGACTCTCAGGTGTGGGGATATTATTGGTGAGACTCTCAGGTGTGGGGATTTTATTGGTGAGACTCTCAGGTGTGGGGATATTATTGGTGAGACTCTCAGGTGTGGGGATATTATTGATGAGACTCTCAGGTGTGGGGATTTTATTGATGAGACTCTCAGGTGTGGGGATTTTATTGGTGAGACTCTCAGGTGTGGGGATATTATTGGTGAGACTCTCAGGTGTGGGGATTTTATTGGTGAGACTCTCAGGTGTGGGGATTTTATTGGTGAGACTCTCAGGTGTGGGGATTTTATTGGTGAGACTCTCAGGTGTGGGGATGTTATTGGTGAGACTCTCAGGTGTGGGGATGTTATTGGTGAGACTCTCAGGTGTGGGGATATTATTGGTGAGACTCTCAGGTGTGGGGATGTTATTGGTGAGACTCTCAGGTGTGGGGATGTTATTGGTGAGACTCTCAGGTGTGGGGATATTATTGGTGAGACTCTCAGGTGTGGGGATATTATTGGTGAGACTCTCAGGTGTGGGGATGTTATTGGTGAGACTCTCAGGTGTGGGGATGTTATTGGTGAGACTCTCAGGTGTGGGGATGTTATTGGTGAGACTCTCAGGTGTGGGGATATTATTGGTGAGACTCTCAGGTGTGGGGATTTTATTGGTGAGACTCTCAGGTGTGGGGATTTTATTGGTGAGACTCTCAGGTGTGGGGATGTTATTGGTGAGACTCTCAGGTGTGGGGATGTTATTGGTGAGACTCTCAGGTGTGGGGATATTATTGGTGAGACTCTCAGGTGTGGGGATGTTATTGGTGAGACTCTCAGGTGTGGGGATGTTATTGGTGAGACTCTCAGGTGTGGGGATATTATTGGTGAGACTCTCAGGTGTGGGGATATTATTGGTGAGACTCTCAGGTGTGGGGATATTATTGGTGAGACTCTCAGGTGTGGGGATTTTATTGATGAGACTCTCAGGTGTGGGGATATTATTGGTGAGACTCTCAGGTGTGGGGATTTTATTGGTGAGACTCTCAGGTGTGGGGATATTATTGGTGAGACTCTCAGGTGTGGGGATATTATTGATGAGACTCTCAGGTGTGGGGATTTTATTGATGAGACTCTCAGGTGTGGGGATTTTATTGGTGAGACTCTCAGGTGTGGGGATGTTATTGGTGAGACTCTCAGGTGTGGGGATTTTATTGGTGAGACTCTCAGGTGTGGGGATATTATTGGTGAGACTCTCAGGTGTGGGGATTTTATTGGTGAGACTCAGGTGTGGGGATTTTATTGGTGAGACTCTCAGGTGTGGGGATATTATTGGTGAGACTCTCAGGTGTGGGGATTTTATTGGTGAGACTCTCAGGTGTGGGGATATTATTGGTGAGACTCTCAGGTGTGGGGATATTATTGGTGAGACTCTCAGGTGTGGGGATTTTATTGGTGAGACTCTCAGGTGTGGGGATTTTATTGGTGAGACTCTCAGGTGTGGGGATATTATTGGTGAGACTCTCAGGTGTGGGGATTTTATTGGTGAGACTCTCAGGTGTGGGGATTTTATTGGTGAGACTCTCAGGTGTGGGGATATTATTGGTGAGACTCTCAGGTGTGGGGATTTTATTGGTGAGACTCTCAGGTGTGGGGATTTTATTGGTGAGACTCTCAGGTGTGGGGATATTATTGGTGAGACTCTCAGGTGTGGGGATATTATTGGTGAGACTCTCAGGTGTGGGGATTTTATTGATGAGACTCTCAGGTGTGGGGATATTATTGGTGAGACTCTCAGGTGTGGGGATTTTATTGGTGAGACTCTCAGGTGTGGGGATTTTATTGGTGAGACTCTCAGGTGTGGGGATATTATTGGTGAGGCTCTCAGGTGTGCCGTCAGTGGAGCAACTGGACACTGACCAGGGCCTATATCAACAGCTTCATATCCTACAAGGCCATTGCACTGTTAGTGTTTCTGTGCTTCAACAAATGATCAGAAATACATTACAGTAAAATACTATCATTGTAAACGACTGTATAATTAAATAAAATGCAGTAACCAATTATTTGGAGCTGTCATCACTCAAATGTGCGTAAGAGTGTTCTTAGCTAAGAACATATCCAAGATAAGAAAACGGTGAACTTTTTTTTCTTGAGCACGTCTATAAACTGAAACAAAACTCAGCGAATACTTGTCACACATTTATGAGCCATATACCTTTATAAACATTTAAGTGTGTACTTTTAAATGATCGGATTCAAACTGAAAACAAATATTCTATGTTTAAGTAATTTGTATAAAACCAACAAGATGTCTTCTCAAACGCTTGCTCATTATTTTTTTAATTTACCACGCCCACTCGCGCAAAAGATATTCACAAGCAAATCTCCACATGGAACGCGATTGCGCTCATTAGGCCTACCTCAATGGGGGGGATGGGGGCCTTGGGCTTCATTGGCACCATTTATTTTCAAGCATGTTAATGGCATATTTTTATGACCAGTTTTAAGACCAGTATCACTGATATAGCTACTTATGTCTCGATAAATTTATTTTTCCAAAATTTTAAACATTTATTACGCTTAAAAAAATATAACAACTTTTAATTTAAGTAAACTTAAGACAATCATCACTTAAACCCATAATAAATGTAATATTTACCTTTACCTTACCTGTCTAACCGATGTAAATTATATAGAAATTGAATACGTTTATAAAACAGTCCGCACTGCATAAATGAAAATAGATTAATCCTTAAGCGTTGAGCAGTTAGTAATTTTCTCTGTTCCCATTGTTCTTTGGTTAACTTTGCTAACAGAGAGAATTGCTGCCACTTACCCGCCGCTGCTGACAGGATCTCACGCATCTCGTTCTCTACTCTTTACGAACTATTATAGATTGTATTTAACTCATTTGACTGTTCTTGTGAAGATACTCGACAAAACTGACATTTTGGCATAAATGTGTGTGTTATGGTTCGTTCAAGCGCGAAAGAGAACTCGATGGCGCGCTGTCGACTGCGATACTGGCGCGCGTCTTTCTGTGTGTGTGTGTGTGTGTTTCAGGAGGACATTCATTCACTGACAGCGCGTTCTCTTTTGTCTTCTCGCGCATTGATAGTTTAAAACATTTGCGTGAAGGAGAGGATGATCATATAACCCAAAGGATGACAGAAAGAATTAGAACGGACGCTGCGATAAATATTTTAACACGTTAAAGCTGGACAAATTAATCGCATGCGTTTACGTTGACAGCACTAACGTTAGGCTACTTGTCATACACTGCTGACAGAAAATGCTGCGGTTTAAAGTGGACTCGTTTTCATGGTAGGCCTACACAGAATGTTTTTTTTTTGTAAGCTACACAGAATATTTAATTAAATATTAAAATAAAAAATGTATCCAAGTCTAAAGTTACCAAGCAGGCAGTAACGTTAGCTCAGTTATCAACAGTAGACAGAAAATATGATTATCCTGACCTGAGCTAATTTACTGAATCAACCAACTCACATCTCCTTTCTTTCTTTTCATCCATGATGACATTAAAGTCACGTAACGTTACCTGTTGTTGTTTCTGGCGTTTCATCGCTGTCTGTGATGTAACCGCTACTTGCTCATTAGAACATTCAGTGAGCTACTTTACACAGACTCGGTCCTGCTACTCCGTGGCAATGACGGCATGCGGTTAAACATCATAACAAACGAATTTGAGTGGGGGTGGGGAGGACAACGGGATTTTGGAAAGTGTCCCCATAGGAAATTGCGCCCGTGGGTAGGAAATCATCCCCAAGCTTCATGAACTAGCGCTCCTTTCCCCGACAACGCTAACATGACGTATAAGGCGGCGTTCACATATTGCTCCTAAAAACGCATAGAAAATGCAAGGCGCGCCGCGTTCTCTTTTTTCCAAAGCGCTCGGGTGGTTGCGCTCCGGAGGCGTCTGTCGTTGCTAAGCTTGGTTCTTGTCACGTGACCTGCGGTGCGCTAGCGACATTCTGAAAAGTTGAGATGTTTTTATCTCGATGCGGCGCGGACGCGCTTGGAAAAAACGAGCGCGTCGCACCGCGAGTGCGTCGCTTCCATAATGAGAGCGCATACCGCGCGCCTACATTTGAAATAACGAACTTGCGCGCGCAAAAGACGCGATATGTGAACAGGCCCTAAATCCCAATCACACTGTGTTGCCAGGCCCCGCCCTGCTTCTGATAGGCTTGTAACGTTAGTAATAGCTGCGTTCCTTTCATATGATTGGTAGGTGAAATCATTTGACTCTAAAATATTGAACCGCATGCAAGTTTCCAATTAATTTTTTTTTTTTTCTTCCTCACTGCCGCACGCCGGAGATCCGGCACGGTGCCGGAATACTTTAAGCCCTGTTGCTAGATATATGGTGAATATTATAATATTTAGACCCGTGTTTACTGTTACTGTGTTTGTGGATATCTGCTCAAACGTAGATATGTATATGGCAACCATAATGTTTTATATTTGAGCGCGATCGCGTTTGAATGTATCATATTTTGCAGCGCGATCGCGTTTGAATGGATCATATTTTGCAGCGCGTTTGAAAGGCAAACGGCTTCATGTTTTTACTATTATCTCATTTCATATCATCATAACGAATGGAAACATTTGAAGTAACATGATAATCAATATATTTTTCTCTAGATTAGTTGTTACTGAAATCTTTTGGAAGATTTATACTGCTATAAAGTTATTGTTATTTTATCCAGCACTGCACATAGCTTATGCCTACAAGGCACAACAAACCTGGTGTTCATTATATTATATTATACTATATATTGTTGGAAACATTTGTGTGTGTGTGTGTGTGTGTGTATTCTGTGAATTTTAAAAAGCAATTTTAACCACAAAAATCTAAAATTTATTCCCAAAATCGTGCAGGCCTTTCTCTTGATATCAGTATGTTCACTTTTTTTTTCAGGGCCCAGATGCCACTGAGGACTTCAGTGAACATGAACATAGTTAAGTGAAAATCAAACACCTTGGAAATGAAAGGTATGTACAATATTTTTAGGAATGGCACAAAGGTCTGTGTCTTTGGATCATTGTTTTCAATAAGTGCTTTTTTGGCATTTGTTTTGTGTATCTTTGGACTTGTGTTGTAAATAAATCCAAACAATTTAAAAGCCATTCTTTTTTAAATCTCCTCATTTACAGTATTGTGCAAGGTTGCCCAGAATAATAGGGCCCTGATAGCTCCTAATAGGGCCGTTAGGGGAGGGTCTTTGTCTTTCTCAGGTGTGAAAACAATACATATTAATGACCTCTGCATAAAGCTTTTTCACACAAAACATGTCGTAAAATTTTTAAATCAATATATTGTCTTATCTGAATGAGCAGTCAGGGTGATTTTCACATAGTTTTAGAGCAAATATTCTAGGCTACGTGATACAATTTTCAAAAGTCTTGTGAAGAAATAATCAGTAGCCTATGGGTTTCATGGCCTTATTTGAGTGAGAATTTTTTTTTGTATTTTCACAAACCACGCATAAATGTCATTATCTCAAAACTACAAACTTTTACACACATGCTGCTGATATATTATCGTAGCAGAGTTTGCGCTGAATACAGTGTAATTAGACTTTAGCCATGAAAATGTCACAAGTAACAGAAATAACCAGAAATGTCAGAGCATGTCAGAACACCTCCAGGGCCCAGAAAACAGCTCAGACCCCAGAGTTTTAAGAACACATTTCTTTGTAAGAACGGTTGGTGAATGAGGCCCATTGTTCAACTACAGCAATATTGCATTGCAGTACTTCTAGAGTAAAATTATGGAAATCATAACTATAGGTTTGAAACAATGGTTAACTTTCTAGTTTTGGTTGTAGCAAAACCATAGTTCATTTTGTTCATTACTATGATTTTACTGCAAATACTGTGTGAACTATGGTTAGTTTTCACAAGGGTACAAATAAATTTGAATTGAACAGTCCAAATTTACTTGACTATTAGTCCTATTGGATAAAAGCATCTGATAAATGAAAATGAAAATGTATTTAATAAGAATAAATTTGCAACTGCTATTGAGAGTGGTGTAAATTATTATTTTTTAATCCTTTATAGTGTCAGGGCAATTTGGTTATCGTAAGAAACGGATAATAAACCGTGGGCCGCCAGAAAACATTAGTTATAAACCAGCTGGAACAGCAATGAGTAAAGCGCAGGTGTCGCCGGTCGTGTGTTAGCTGGGACAAAAGGTAATAAATCAGAATTGGGCATCAAGACCTGCAGTGTATTTTCAGAAAAATAAAAATTGTACTTTTTAAAATGTATTAATTTAAACTAATTATTAGGCTATATCATTTTTACCACACTCCGCACCTCCTGGCATGCTTCACACATCTAGTGCTGAACTCTCTCAACAGCTGCTGTTTCTGTGCGTTTACTACTGTCACCTGTTGATCAGTGAATCTGGATCCTGTAACACTAGTGTTGAGGCTCTTGACTGCATTGTCCAGTCACTCGGGGTTGCTTGTGTTGCCATGACATGTTTAGCCTCAATGAGCCGCAGTGCAATAGAGAGAATAAAGCTATGAAGAAATATTTTGAAGAAAACCCTTGTATTTAGAAGATTTGCTAGTGTATCAATGTCTGTATGTTAGTGATTTAATACAACTGCAGTGTCCGTGTCCTTGTCATGTCATATCTTTTATATAACTTTTAGGCTTCTTTTATTAAGTAATTTGTAGCTATTCTTAATTTGTGGTAAGATGTGTCAATTATGTTGAAATTATGTATTGTTTTATTTTGTGTGTGTATGTATTGCCAATCCTTTGCCAATGCTCTAATGTTATTGTTATTTGAGGATTAATAAAAATAAAACCCCGCACAGTAGGTGGCGCTATGAGCCTACAATCTGTGTTTGTTTGTTAGCCGCCAGTAAACACATAAAAGAAGAAGAAACGTGGACGAACATCAAAATACAATTAAAAAAAAAAAAGGAGCACCCAGTGTCTGGAGTTTTTACCTATTGGTCAGAGGAAAGGCCTCGAGGTCTCCTTCAGCGGAGAAGGCCACACCGGACCGGCGCCCTCTCCCAGGTCACACATGTAGTGACGAACTCTCCTCGACAGTCTTCCTGCATCCCTGCACCTCCCAGACAGCTCCCCTCCCAGCTCCCCTCCCAGCTCCCATCCCAGCCAGCTCCCATCCTAGCCAGCTCCCCTCCCAGACAGCTCCCCTCCCAGACAGCTCCCCTCCCAGACAGCTCCCCTAGCCAGCGATACGGGGAGTTCAGGCCAAATACTCAATCTTTTACTCTAATTATTTGTAAGTTTGAACTTATTAACTGTCTGTTGGCATTTGTGGACATTTATGGACATCTGGGTGTGCTTTGTGAATTTGCTGAAGGAACAATTATATTTTTCTATAACCATCATTTGGTGCTTCAAAGCACAAAGTATTGAAAAAAAAAGAATAAACAGATTTTTTTCAAAAATATTTTTTATTTAAAAATAAAATCCGTCCTCCATCTGAAAATTAAATTGAAACAAGTGAATAATTTGCACAGCAGAAGATGAATCATATCACAGGATGAACAAACATCTGAGTATACAAGACTCTGCTGAATGAAATTAATATTCTTAATGATAATAATAACCTTGATGTTTGAGCTGCTGGGGGTCAGGTGCTGCTGGGGGTCGGGGGCCTGCTGGGGGTCGGGGTCCTGCTTGGGGGTCCGGGTGTTTCTAGGGGTCCGGGTGCTTCTGGGGGTCCTGGTGCTTCTGGGGGTCCTGGTGCTTCTGGGGGTCGGGTGCTCCTGGGGGTCGGGGTCCTGCTTGGGGGTCCGGGTGCTTCTGGGGGTCCTGGTGCTGCTGGGGGTCGGGGTGCTTCTGGGGGTCCTGGTGCTGCTGGGGGTCGGGGTGCTTCTGGGGGTCCGGGTGCTTCTGGGGTTCCGAGTGCTTCTGGGGGTCCGGGTGCAGCTGGGGGTCGGGTGCTCCTGGGGGTCCGGGTCCTGCTTGGGGGCCAGGAGCTCCTGGGGGTCCGGGTCCTGGTTGGGGGCCAGGAGCTGCGGACATCATAGATCAGATAATAACCTAGATGTGCTGTGTTTGACAGAAACCTGGCTAAAACCAAACGATTACATTACTTTAAATGAGTCCACCCCACAAGATTACTGTTTGACTACTTGTAAACATGAACCTCATCTGAAACGCAAAGGAGGTGTTGCTGTAATTTATAGTAATATTTTCAAAACCACTAAGAAATCTAGTTTTAAATAAAATCCTTTTGAAGTGTTGGTGCTTAATGTAAAAATATATAGTGTAAACGATAAATCACTTATGAGATTTGTGCTGGCTACTGTATACAGGCCACCAGGGCACCATACAGACTTTATCAAAGAATTTGCAGACTTTCTATCAGAGTTAGTACTGGCTGCAGATAAAGCCATAATTGTTGGTGATTTTAATATACACATAGATAATGAAAAAGATGCATTGGGATTGGTTTTTAAAGACATTGTAAACTCAATTGGAGTTAGACAACACGTGTCAGGACCGACTCATCGTCGTAATCATACTCTAGATCTAATATTATCACACGGAATAGTTGAAATTCAGCATTAGAGCGATGACATCTCAGATCATTATCTAGTCTCATGTAAATTACATTTAGCCAAGGCTGCAAAGCTGACTCCGTGTTATAAATATGTGAGACCTATCACTTCTGCTACTAAAGATTGCTTTATTAATAATCTTCCTAATCAGTTTCATCATCTCAGCATCCCAGATAGCTTAGAAGAACTAGATATTGCAACAGAAACGTTTAACTCTCTCTTTTCCAGCACTTTAGACACAGTTGCTCCTTTGCGCTTAAAGAAGATTAAAGAAAATAGTCCAACGCCGTGGTACAACGAGCACACTCAGGACCTTAAGAGAGCAGCCAGAGAGATGGAGCACTACTGGAAGAAAACAAAACTAGAGGTATTTCGCATTTCATGGAAGGAGAGCTCAACTGCATACAGAGAGGCCTTAAAAGCTGCTAGATCTGCTTATTTTTCAACCCTATTAGAAGAATATAAACAATTCTAGGTATTTATTTGAAACCGTGGCTAAACTAATAAAAAGGCCAGAAGTTTCCAAGCAACACAGTAGTAATGACTTTATGAACTTCTTCACTTATAAGATTGATAATATCAGGGACAAAATTATAACTATGCAACCATCTAGTACAGTATCGCATCAGGCAGTGCATTGTAGTGTCCCAGAGGAAAAATTTGATTCATTCATTGCAATAGGAGAGGAAGAATTTTGCAAACTCGTTAATTCATCTAAATCAACATCATGTATGTTAGACCCTATTAGGGCTGGTCCGAATACCATTTTTTGAGCTTCGAAGCTTCGGTAGTAATGAACATCGAATATTCAAAGCTGGGGCTGAACATTTTCTTCTCTCTAATAAAGGCAGTATTCTCTATGTGTCTGTCTGTCCGTTTGCATTTTGATTATTTCGAGAACAGTTCATCCAATCGACTTCACAAGGGAGTGCAGTGTTGCATTTGGTGCAATATAGATGGAACACATTCATTCTGACACATTCAGAATTAATAAACTTTTAGTAAACTACAGAACAACGCGAGCGGGAAGCGGCGCACCTCACGCAGGCAGGGCTTATATGCTCCGAGAACGGACACTGCACTAGTGATATAAAACGCACACACACAGGTCTGTTAAATTAAGCAATACTTTTAAGGTAGTCTAATATTTTTCTGACTAACAAATTACTGACAGAGTAAAGGGTAGATTTAAATAAAGAAAAAAATACATTTAAATAAAAGGAAAATTAAAAATTAAATAAAGAAAAAAACGAAATTTAAATAAAGAAAAAACTAAAGTTAAATAAAGAAAAACGAAATTAAGTTAAATTAAAAACGAGATTAATTTAGATTGATAATAACGGGTAAAAAAGGCGAATACATTTTGTTTCTATTATTCTATTTTCCACAATGTCAAAGCAACTCAGCTTAACCCAAAACACAGGCTCAGGCATGCACTTCGGTCCATACAAACTCCGCTGTTCTGCGCTCTAGCCAGAGAACACTCCCGTTGCTGGAACACTTAGGCTTTGGTTCTATTTCTACCATGCACACTTTTTCCGCGTGGCTCGAGCCGCGCCTGAGATGCGCGTCTCACGTAGGCAGTGTGCAAACTCCAACCTGTTAACATGGGAGCCGAAATAAAAACGGACACACCACGCAGCCGAGACGCTATTGCCACGCAGCCAGTGTGTCGCCGGCCTTATTCAAGCGCGAATGAGAACCGTTTCGCGGGGGATCCCAGGTGTGCAAAAAAAAAAAAAAAAAAAAAAAAACAGAATATTTGAATGTCAAATTTTCAAATCTAATACCAACCCACCGACCGAATATACGAATATTTGGGTCCAGCCCCAGACCCTATACAGACTAAGTTACTGAAAGAGATGCTTCCAGAGGTCATAGATCCTCTTCTTAACCCCCTGAGGTCAGCAATCGCGCCGGCGCGATAGGCTCGCTTTTTTTTTATCAGTTCAAAAAAAAATCATTTTGCTCTGTTGACTTGATATTACAAACAAGTTTTAATACATCAATCGATTCTGTTAAATGTGTATTATTTTTGTGTATACTCACAATAAAAACAAAGTGTTGTGCTTTTTGCCAAATAAAGAAAAATAAACATGATGTGAGTTTCTCTCTGTCAGTGATGTCCATTCTGAAACACGTCCAAAAATGAACAATAACTCAGCGAATACTCAGTCAAACAGACATACAGACACAAAGGCATGAAGCTTGAATTCTCTTCTTTTAAATGAAGTAATTTATATAAAAAACAAATATTCTCAGTTCATGTAATCTGTAAGAAAAGAGCGAGATGTCAGTCGTTCTCATCTCATCTAATTATTTTTAATTTGACCCTGCCCACGGAGAGTGCGCACTATTCAAACGCAAATGACTGAGGCAAACGATGCAACGATGCAACCGACTGTGACAAACGATGCAAACACTGTGAACGCCCCCATATCAGCTCGAGAAAATGTACCTCAGAAGTGCGGGTATTTCGAGGAGCAAGGATCCGACTGAGCTGAGGAATACTGTAGTAAGTTTTTTTCATTCTCAAGTGAATCACGTTTCTGTGTGTGGATGAATGAACGGCAGAGATGCGCGCTGTTTACCACAGCTCGCAAAAAGAGAGTTTAAATTTGAATCGCGTTTCTGTGTGTGAATGAATGATGATGTTTTAGCAAACTGTATTGCTATACTGAGATGAGTAAAAATCGACTGAAATATGTTGAAATAAAATGTAGGCTTTGTATAAGCAACGAATTAAACTGCAAATTAACATTTATATGCCCTAATATTTCATAAAAACAATGTTACAGTCAGGCGAAATATGAAAGACAACATTGTTGACTAGATTGGAGTACAGTTTTTACTGTAGAATATACTGCCACGTCAAATAAGCTTTTGTTTCGCAATTTCTGCTCATGTTATATATATGTACATGTATGTATGTATGTATGTATGTATAAAGTCAAAAATAAAGTCATCAACTAAGATGTTAGCTGTTCCAATGTTGGCTATATTCAAACTAATGAATACATATGATAAAATGTAGGCCTATAATCTTTTTTTTTTTTTATATAAAGAAAGAGTACACTTGAAATATTGTTTAAATTGTAATTATTGTTGTAATTGTAACCTTTTTAATAAAATAGCAAAACATATTTACAAGATAGATGTAAGCAAAATCTTAAATGGTCAATATAAGTCTTCTAAATATATCTTTTGTCCTTGCATTCATTCTTGTGGCTGAAGTGTCACACCTGAATGAATGGCTCATTATGCAGAGTCATTACAAATTACAAATTAACAACACAAACATTATTCTCTTAAAAATTCAAACATTTACAAGCATGTTGATCACATATTATGGTAGCCCTGTTTGTGCTATATAGAGTGAATTTACACCTTTGCCATTAACATGTTTATTAGTAACTGAAAAAAGCACAAATGTCAGGGCATGTCAAAACACCTCCAGGGCCCAGAAAACCCCTCAGACCCCAGAGGGTTAATATCATTAATTCGTCTTTGTCATTAGGATACGTACCAAAAACCTTTAAGCTGGCTATGATTAAACCACTTGTTAAAAAACCGCAACTTGATCCTACAGAATTAGTCAATTACAGGCCGATCTCGAATCTACCTTCTCTGTCAAAGATACTAGAAAAGGCAGTATCCTCACAACTGTGTTGCTTTTTAGAAAGAAATGATATCTGTGAGGATTTTCAGTCAGGATTTAGACCGTACCATAGTACTGAGACAGCTCTCATCAGAGTCACACATGATTTGCTATTGATTTGCGTGGTTGTGTCTCTCTATTAGTGTTACTCGATCTTAGTGCTGCATTTGACACTATCGACCACAACATTCTTTTAAATAGACTCGAACATTATGTTGGCATTAGTGGAATTGCACTAGCATTGTTTAAATCATACTTATCTGACCGTTATCAGTTTGTAGCAGTAAATGAAGAGATGTCTCATCGATCACAAGTTCAGTATGGCGTACCACAAGGCTCAGTACTAGGACCGCTGCTGTTCACTCTGTACATGCTACCCTCACACACACACACACACACACACACACACACACACACACACACACACACACACACACACACACACACACACACACACACAGTACATGCTACCATTAGGAGATATCATTAGGAAACATGGAATTAGTTTTCACTGTTATGCTGACGATACTCAGCTCTATATTTCTTCACTCCCTAACGAAACTTACCAATTCACTAAATTAACAGAATGCATAGCTGATATAAACAAATTGGATGACTCGTAATTTCCTACTACTAAACTCTGAAAAAACAGAGATTCTAATTATTGGACAAAAAACTTCCTCACGTAATAACCTAGAATACTGTCTAACACTCGATGGCTGCCCTGTTAAGTCTTCGTCGTCGGTTAGGAACCTGAGTGTGTGTGTGTGTGTGTTCTTTGATACCAATCTTTCATCTGAAAGTCACGTGTCTAGTATCTGTAAAACTGCATTTTTCCATCTTAAAAATATATCTAAATTACGCCATATGCTCTCATTGACAAATGCGGAACAATTAGTTCATGCGTTCATGAGCTCAAGGCTAGATTATTGTAATGCTCTACTGGGTGGTTGCCCTGCACGCTTAATAAACAAACTACAGCTGGTCCAAAACACAGCAGCTCGAGTTCTTACCAGAACCAGGAAGTATGACCATATTAGCCCGGTTCTGTAAACACTGCATTGGCTCACTATTAAACATCGTATACACTTTAAAATATTGCTGATTACTTACAAAGCACTAAATGGTTTATCTCCGCAGTACTTGAGCGAGCTCTTAACACATTATAGTCCGTCACGTCTATTGCGATCTCAAAATTCCGGCCAGTTGATAATACCTAGAATATCAAAATCGACTGCCGGCGGTAGATCCTTCTCCTATTTAGCACCAAAACTCTGGAACAGTCTTCCTAACATTGTCCGGGAAGCAGACACACTCTGTCAGTTCAAAGCTAGATTAAAGACACATCTCTTTGACCTAGCATTCACATAACACATTATAGACTTCTATAATTCCATATTAGGCTGCATAGATTAGATCAGCCTGACCTGGGAACACTTCCCATAAATCCTGATGTACTCGTTACATCATAAGAAGAATGGCATCTACACTAATATTAGTGTCTTTGTTTATCCCGAGGTTTTCCCGCAGCCTGCCGGATCCAGGCCGTATCCAGATCTGACTAGGAGCTTCGCCTGGACCCGATCCAACGCAGTGCTGAAGTGCCAACTAGTCTCTCCCTATGGAGGATCCCTTACCCACTCTACAGATAAAGCGTTGTCGGGAAAATTTCAGTTTTGCGTATCTACCCCGAAGTGATAAAATTCTGGATCAAAATTTTAAGGC
The DNA here is from genome assembly GCF_963993115.1 of Abramis brama. NCBI lineage: Eukaryota > Metazoa > Chordata > Actinopteri > Cypriniformes > Leuciscidae > Abramis > Abramis brama. Next base: position 34,601,190 of record NC_139982.1, read on the forward strand.
CAGACAAGTAGTTTAAGGCTTGGTTTGTAGGGAATTACAAACCTGTGCACATACAGTATATTCAAACGCACATAATGACAGAATTAATTCTTAACGCGCAAGTGAGCGCCATCAGCGTTTATCCCAGGTTCGCATTTAAAGTCTGTGTAGAGAGAATGGTGTCGTCTTGGCGGCCTCTAATTTAATAACAAATGATCATTTCACCAGAAGTGAATCAATCAAAACTAACTTTAGCTGGAAAATAACATTATTCAAGAACCGCTATAAAGCCAAAACAATCTCTGGTACCTTAAATGATCCGTTTATTACCGTAAAACCGCTTTGAAACAATCTACATTGTTAAAAGCGCTATATAAATGAAGATGACTTGACTTGACCAGGTGTTAATGGGGAAAGGAATCAAGCTTCAGGGTGAAATGTGTTTCTCAGAGCAGATTCAAAGCTTCAGGATCAGGGTTGGTGTAGTTAGTGTGATGCAGATGTGTGCAGTTGTTGCTCTAAATAAACACATGTGGACTGAACAGGTGAGCTGCACTTTTGCTCCTACGGGGAAAACGTTACCATGTGACGCGTGTCTGAGATGACACTGAACTTTCTGGAGTGAATGACACACATGCAGCAGATTTCAGCATTTACACAGAGAAAAGCTTTAGCAGAGCGTGTGTGTCTGTGTGTGTGTGTGTGTGTCTGTGTGTGTATGTAGCTGAGCGTCTGTGCAGTTCAATGACACATCACTGTTTCGTGAGAGTGAGAGAATTTGAATTATCTTTGTTAAAGCTACAAAATCTTTCTCTTTTGTTGTCAGATCACCATCAGTGACACTAAAGGCGGGCATACACTGTAATTTTCGTTCGATTTTGAGCAGAATTCTGACTCGTGCGACTCTTTTTAGGATCGGGCCGATTTTCAGCTTTGCCGTGCGTTGTTTGTCGTGCAGTGTTTGTGCAGTGTACGGGGGAAACGAGATGCGATTAACCTCTCCCGACGAGCAATCGGATGGTCGGATGAATTTCTGGCATGTCAGAAACTGTGGTCGGTCCTCGTGACTATATCGCACAGCTGAAGCACAGCTACGAACCGATTGCCCTAAACTCAGGCTACGTTCACACTGCAGGGCTTAATGCTCAATTCAGATTTTTTGAAAAAATTTGATTTTTTTGCAAGGCCGTTCACATTTCCAATTAAATGCGACCTTTTGTGATCTCCTGTGTGAACGTGAAGTGACCCAGAAGTGACCCGCATGCGCAGAAGAGTACTCAACGGTCAACGACGTCACTTGTTGTTTGCGGAAGTAGCTAAACTTTAACTGTGATTTTCTCTCTCTCACACACACACACACACACACACACACACACACACACACGAGCGCGTGCAGTGACCGTTACACAAGAGCCAGACAGCAGCCGCTGACCTATCTAATATCAGATTCAGCACAAATAAATTAACATAACGTATATATAATGGCCGTGTTTTTTTTATTTATTTTTTTAAATTAACGGGCTTGTCGAGGTCGACCCGTTCGGCAGATTTACCTCAGCTCGACGAATATGCAGTCCGTTTTCAAACCGCCGACTACTTCAACGCAGAATTATGACGTTTTTCGTGTATGATGTGCGGGTCGGATACATGCGACCTGGCCGTTCAGACTGAAGTCGCATTTCAAAAGATCGGATATGTATCGGATTTGGGACCACATACCCAAGTGGCCTGGGTCGCATTTGAAAAGATCGGATCTGTGTCGTTCAGACTGTCATGAAAAGATCAGATACAGGTCCATAGGGGCAAAAAAAGTAGGAATTGGGTCGTTTTAGCCTCAGTGTGAACGTAGCCTCAGTGTTTCCTCACAGCGCGTTGGTTATGCGCTATGAAATTATTGCGTGGCAAATTAATTATAATAGCCTATCAATTTAATAATAAAAGTAGCCTAGGCCTTCCCTAATAATAATAATAAAATACATGAATTGGAAATGCTAAATCATCTTGATATTGATAGCTGATGCTGGTGTTGACAATATATCTGTGTGTTAGGCCGGTGACACACTGGATGCGTGGCGTGAGCGTGGCGTTTCTGTTGCGTGTCAGCTGCGTCGCGTTTTCCATGTCTTTGCACACCAGAAGCGTGTCTGACGCGGCGCTGCTGCTGCTAGGTGACATATTAGTGATATATTTGACATATGGGGAGAGAGTTGTGGAAGGCCTTTACTTCATGTTAAACATAAATATATAGCAGCAAAGACAACGTCGGCAGTGTTGACGGCAATATAGACTATAGAATATTTCATTCTGTATTGACAGGTGCAGTATTTGAAAATCGATAATATTTTTTTAAATTGCATTTATATTTGCATTTATGTCAAACCCCAGACACTTTCAAGCCGCGCCTGAGACGCGCGTGTCACGCACGCAGTGTGCAAGCTCTAACCTGTTAACATGGGAGCCGAAATAAAAACGGACACGCCACGCAGCTGAGACGCTTACGCCACGCATCCAGTGTGTCACCGGCCTTAGTGTGGCCGTCCTCTGAGTCTCTGCCAGGACAGAGAGAGACTCGAGATTAGATCATGTGACACACAGAAAATGAAGCAGACGGGAATGAAAGCGTGTGTTAGTGAACGTCTGACTCTAGTTCTGTATTAAACGGCTGAAGCGTCTCCTCTAGAAGCCATACGGGTCGCTACAGGTTTACTGCGGTGCGTCTCGTCTGTTTCAGCTGGAATAACAATGGAAAACAGTCCCAGACACTGATGGCTACTAGTCGGAGTAGTTTTAGCACTATTAGTGCATTTCTCTGTTTCTGAACGAGTCTCTGCTGTGAACTAAACCCTCATGCTCTTCACTAGCTGTCAGTGTCAATCATCTTTCACAGAGACTCGATTACAATCACTGGTGACGGTTCACAGATTAATAGAGTATCATCTGAAGGGGACCGTTGGCGTAATTATCAGCCCTAATAGACCCTGTTTCATCCCTAATATTAGAGACTACTTTCTCCTCTTGTTCCTGTTCCTCTCTCGGTCATTAGGGGTGCACGATATATATCAGCCGATATGGTCTTTTTTTTTTTTACACATCGGTATCGTTCATATGTCAAAATATGGCCGATGTGAACAGGCCGATATTTGACGTGTGAAGCTGAAGATGAAGTTGATGTAGTTTTTAAAAATTCGTTAAATGACGGACGTTTTACTGTTAACACAGCCCATATGTCGGATTCGTGTTATAGCCTACTTGTTATTATTTTTAGAATAAGTGATTCGTTATGCTATTATTGGACTCCTGTCTATTCATTACCAACTGTTTTCTATAAATATGTTTGTATTGGCTAACATTTATTCAGCTAACGCGTGTCCTGTTTAAAATGTGCAACGTTCAAACGCAAAGACAGCACGTCACAAGAAGCCCTTTTCCCTGTGGTATTTTTTAGAATCATATTTGGATATTGGAATATTAAATGAAGTAGCCTATCTTAATTGTACTACAATTGTTTTTTTTTTTTTTTTTTACTGTTTTCTATAGGCTAATAGCTATTTATTTGATAATCATTAAAATTTGTTTTCTATACAGAGATATCGACATCGGTAAATATCGGTATCGGCCATAACAGCAATATTAATATCGGTTATCCGTATCGGCCACAATTTTCTCATCGGTGCATCACTATCGGTCATCACACTCTTTCTGTGGTGTCAGTCGTTCTCTCACCCGCTCCGGCAGCGGCCCTCTTCTCCTCAGCCGCCTCAGAGCCAGCCGGGCCGCTGCCTCTCTCGCCGCCTTCTTGTTCCACCCGGACCCCTCAGGGAACTCCTCGTCCCCCAGGCGAACCCGGACCGTAAACCTGACAGAGAGAAAGATGAGGAAGGAGAATATAATAAGTGTATTCTTTGTGCACAACATGTTCATCTACACAAACACAGCTCAGTGTGTGATGAGTCCTGACACGCTTGTATAGCCGCGTTTCCACCGCAGGAACTTTCCCCAGGAACTAGAACTTTGGGCTGGTACTCGATGTGTTTACACCGCAGGAACCAGGGTCTAAATGAAGTTCCGGGTCAATATTTCCCCCTCCGGTAGTCCCTGCTCACGAGGTAGTACTTCTTCAAAGTTCAGGAACTTTCAGGGGTGGGACTTGTGCGCTGCAAGCTGATTGGTTGAGTTCACGCCGCATTTTGGTTGGATGACTGCACGCAGCATTTTATTTATTTAGAACCTCCCTTTTTAAAAAATCTATTGCGGTTCGTGTCGTGGCTTCATGCAGTAAGAGTTGTCTGTCTGCAAATATGGAGTTTGAGTCTGATCTGCTCCATAGGGCTTCGATTATGAGGCGTGTCTTAACCAAACCAGGAGAAAAAAACCTCTGCACTCAATTGGGTAGACCAACAACCAATCAGAGCAACGCAGTGAGTGACAAACGCCTTGATTGCGGTTCTCTGTTCGTCTTTTAAAATGAATGCGCTGTCGATTTCTTTTATAACAGACGCGATAGCGGAATCTAAACATCTCAATTCTCCAGCTGCAGTCGTCTTTGTTGAAAACCAGTTCAACCCAAGCGCTCTTTGGGGACGTGGTGATTACGTAACTGCAGATCATCTGGGCTGGTCCGAATACCATTTTTTGAGCTTCGAAGCTTCGGTATATATATTATATTTCGCAATTCTGACTTTATAATACGCAATTGGGAGATATAAAGTCAGAATTGCATGATATAAAGTCGCAATTTCGTGTTATAAAGTCAGAATTGTGAGATATAAACTATTCTGAGGTAAAAAAAAAAAAAAAAAATGTCCCCCTTAGAATTGGACTTTATATCTCACAATTGTTAGTTTATATTTCACAATTCTGAGAAAAGATGTCAGAATTGCGAGATATAAACTCGCAATTACATGATATAAAGTCAGAATTGCGAGATATAAAGTCAGAATTGCGAGAAAAAAAGTCGCAATTATCTTTTTTCTGTGGCGGAAACAAGCTTCCATAGCAGTCCTAGCAGCTAGACTAGTTATTCAAAGCTAGCATAACAACCTACTTGTCCAGTCAGTGATTAGGAAAGATAACCAGGACTTAATTCAAGTCTGTGAGTTGATTAAAGTGAATGTGATTTGAGCATGAATGAGTAGGCTATATACATGAGAGCTTGGTAAGCTATCTAGGAAGCTAATATTATTTTTCTTAATTTAGAATCCTGCATCATGGAGAGAAAAAGAGGAAAAAGAACTTGTAACTTTGTTGCTCCAGAGGTTTACCTGTTAGATTATAGCCACTTCTCCAGACACCACTATAATACTGGGCCTAGCCCAAACCATGAAAAACCTTCCAAGACCATTATCCCACCTTCAACATTGGTCCATTTAATTTTTCCTACAGTATATAGTGTAGCAAGGTAGTCTGAATTTTTAATAATTTAATAATTAAAATTTAGGGGACCCCCCAAGAGTCCTAAGTCATTTTGAACCCTGGTAATGAACATCAAATATTCAAAGCTTCGCAGACAGGGTGCTGAACATTTTCTTTTCTCTAATAAAGGCAGTATTCTCTATGTGTCTGTCTGTCCGTTTGCATTTTGATTATTTCGAGAACCATTCATCCAATCGACTTCACACGGGAGTGCAGTGTTGCATTTGGTGCAATATAGTCACGCGAGACGCGATACGTTCATAATTAATAAACTACAGAACAGCGCGAGCAGGAAGCGGCGCACCTCACGCGGGCACGGCTTATGCTCCGAGAACGGATTACTGCTCTAGTGATAGTAAACACATCTTCCCCATAAACAACACAAAGTAAATACACTCGCACGTAACACACACACACAGGTCTGTTAACTTAAGCAATACTTTTAATAAGGTAGTCTAATATTTTTCTGACTAACAAATTACTGACACAGTAAAGGGTAGATTTAAATAAAGAAAAACGAAATTTAATTAAAGAAGAAATGAAATTTAAATAAAGAAAAACGAAACTTAAATAAAGAAGAAACGAAATTTAAATAAAGAAAAACGAAATTTAAATAAAGAAAAACGAATTTAAATAAAGAAACGAAATTTAAATAAAGAAAAATGAAATTTAATTAAAGAAAAAAACTAATTTAAATAAAGAAAAACGAAATTAAGTTAAATTAAAAACGAGATTAATTTAGATTGATAATAAGGGGTAAAAGCTTAATACATTTTGTTTCTATTATTCTACAGGGTGGGCCATTTATATGGATACACCGTAATAACATGGGAATGGTTGGTGATATTAAAGTCCTATTTGTGGCACATTAGTATTTGTGATGGTCACCACCCATCTTGAGGAGTTTGCCCCATCACATATACTAATGTGCCACAAACAGGACTTTAATATCACCAACCATTCCCATGTTATTACGGTGTATCCATATAAATGGCCCACCCTGAATTTTCCACAATGTCAAAGCAACTCAGCTTAACCCAAAACACAGGCTCAGGCATGCACTTCTGTCCATACAAACTCCGCTGTTCTGCGCTCTAGACAGAGAACACTCCCGTTGCTGGAACACTTTAGTAGGCCAACTGGCCAAGAAGCATCAAATAATGAGGTTGGGTTCCTTCAACTGTCCATCCTATTAAAAATGGCTAGGCTTTATAAGATAGTTGTAAAAAAGAGTTCTCGGAGCATATAAGCCCTGCCCGCGTGAGGCGCGCCGCTTCCCGCTCGCGCTGCTCTGTAGTTTATTAAATGTTTATTCATTCTGAACGTGTCTCGTCTCGTGTGTCTATCTATATTTCGTCAGATTTTATAGTGTTGAACATATTCAAGCGGAAATGAGAACCATTTCGAGGGGGATGCCAGGTGTGCAAAAAAAAAAAAAATGAATATTCGAATGTCAAATTCTCAAATCGAATACCAACCCACCGAACGAATATTCGAATAGTCGGGTACAGCCCTACTGTCCATCATGAGAGAATCACAATAATTGAATTAGTAATAATGTTTAGTTCAAATAAAGTATCTAAAGCAAGTAGTCATATGGTTTTATAGAACAACACTGTTAAAATACATGATATAAACAATCATCTTATGTGCATCATGTATTATAACTAACGCCTGCAGAGGGCGCCACTGTCCTGCTGATTATTACACTCTACAGCAGATCTAATCCTTAAATACTGGACAAACATTTCATTTACATGTTCAGTTTATCTGTAATATTTGCCCACTTACGATAGAAATGCTACAGCGACTGTAATTTCTTCAAGAACATGTGGACTTCAAAACATGCAAACTCAGAGCGAGGGTTTAAACTTTTATTCTGAAATCACGAGGAACAGTTCGCATGTATTTAGAAACATATTGATGTATTCTCCTGTGTTGGCGTAGGTTTACAAATGATTTACCTTACACATCTGATGAAATGGCTCACATTCGTCTCTGACAGACCTCCATCTTCTCTTTCATATTAAAACATTCATTATATCGAGCCAAGATTCAGATACGAGTTTCTCCTGACAGCAAATGTGAACTTCGCAGACCAGCGTAACGTTTGCATTTTATCGATTCCAATAAGGTCAAAAATAAAAAAAGTGGATATTCACATTTAGTCTTATTGCAAAGCATGTAATTGTAGCTGAATATAAGAACACTTACTGTTAGACTGGTTTAAAAATACCATAGAAAAACAACTAGTCTAATATTAATTTCAAGCATTATTAAAGACAAGTAAACAGTCAGTAATAAAAGAACAAATAAACTAATGAGCAATCGCAACAAACCGATACAACTGATGCGATTGAAATAAGATTCAGTATTCAGGTTCAGAAACTGTAGTCAAATGTAAAATAACACTGCACTTTATCAATAAAATATACATTACAGATATAGTTAAAGTTATTCAGTGAAGAACGAGTGAGTTTTCTGTCAACTGTAGTTTGATTAGTGTTATTATTAACACTTGCACAAAATAATTGCAGTAAATAATAGATGAAACACACTGGAAATTATATGAAATTTAAATAAAAACAGTTAGCAATAATACCAAATAAAGTTAAGTTCCATATTCCATTATTATGCTTCTACATCTCTGATGATCGATATTTGGCTTGACAATAGTGAACATTGATGAGGGTCGAGTTACACTCAGAAAGAGAAGCAGTTTTTGAGCCATTGAGTCCATCAGCAATCAGAACATAATCAGGAAATCTATATTACACACTTGAGTGTTTTACATGAAGGAAGAGATTTCACTAATCGCTGAACCACAGAATCAACAGGAGAAAGAGTGAAAGATAATCTGTGCATCTCCTGCACCGGCGTAAAGTGAAACCGGAAGTGTCTATCTCTACACTCGCTGACCAGAAATCCAACATGGCGGCAACTAGACCATTACGTTTATTGTGAACAAACAAAATAAACATTTGTTGAGGTTTCTGAGACTGCACACTCCACGACCCACCAGTGGAGAAATACTGCTCTACATTTCATATATTTACATATCGTGTCTTCTACATTTAAAATATACACAAGATGCACAATGAGGCTAAACATGTCATGCCAACAAGCAAACCCGAGTCAATGCAGTCGAGAGCCTCACTAGTTACCGGTTCAAGATTCCCAGCACTGATGATCAACAGCGGTTACAGGAGTAAACTCACAGAAACAGCAGCGGCTGAGAGAGTTCACTAGATGTGTTACCTGAGTGCGTGTAGGGGTCCAGTGTGGCCTTCATCAATGAAGGCCACCGCCATCCCTGTCCTCTGGCCAATGGTGTAGATCTCACTAACGGGGTGCATTTTTTTTTTTTTTTTTTTGTTTGTTCATCGAATTTTGATGTTCGTCCGCGTTTCGTCTTCTTTTATGCATTAACTGGTGCCTAGTAGCAAACAAACAAAGGTTATAGGTTCATAGCGCCACCTACTGTTCTGGGGTTTCATTTTTGTTTTTTTACATTTTTTATTAATGCTCGAATAACAATAACATTAGTTGGCAAAGGATTGGCAATACATACAAATACACACACAAAATAAAAGAATACATAATAATACCAGATTGTCTGGGAAAAAAGTTTCGTGTAAATAATGCCCAAGGCCTTTCTGTTTCCATTAAAAATATAAATCGGCCAGTGGAAAAGATTGAGGAAAATTTTCTCTGAAATGTATTTTACACTATTTGATTTATGTATTCAAAAACAAAGCAAGATATAGGCAACTACTTGATTTTTAATAATGTAATGTGTGTTGTACCGTTAAACGTTATCACGTGGATGAATAATTATATGCAAATGATATGCAGATGAGGATCTGCATAGTAAAACTAGGCGTTGTAAGCTCATATATGGTTATTTCGGGTGGAGACGCATGTGCGCACAATCCTCCGCTGACTGGGATTATAAAGTGAATTCTGCGCAGGTTCTGGCGTACGAACGGTTTTATAAGTCTGGATATTTTTTTGCATACGCCACTTTTGGCTTTCGGGCGCACGTAAGCTTTTAGTAAGGTTCCTACGCACAGTTTTATAAATGAGGCCCCTGATGTATGCGTACGCATTTTTCCACGCACATATCGGGATTTATAAAAAATAAACTAGGCGTAGGTAAATGCGCACCGTAAGGATGCTCTTGACCGTGCGTACGCACTCTTTTAGAAGAGTATGTGTTTTGGCGACACCAACTGGCCCAAATAGCAATAACTATTTAAAATGAAAAACTTCTAAATTATCCTATTACATCACCCAATAAATCAAATTGCATCAACCTGAATTATCATTATGATATGATTATGATGGAGTTTGATGGATTCATTGATTTTAATAAAATTTGGACTCTATTTCATTATAGCTCTGCACTGGTGTCTTGCAGAAGATCACTTTTAGACAGAAAATCTAAAGAAATATAAGATAATACAAATATAATTTCGCTCACCAACCTGTCACTTGAAGCAAATATCCATCCCTTCTTAAATGTCCGCGCCAGCGAGCGCGTTGGGCCGTTTAGTGAAACTGATGCAAATAACAGTTTAAATAAATAAAATACTTCTGATATAAACTATGTTTTACTTGGGATATAAACATTTAGATTAAATATGCCATTCAAATTAATGGAGAACACTTAAACATGAAATCATTACTGAGAAGTTACAACATTTTTTATATTCAAATTCAGTCAATAGAAATATTTGTTGTGGATGCGATGTTTTTGAACACGTTTCCTGTAGCGTGCTGTGTTTAAATGTTTTAACCACAGAGATAATTGCTTATCATGATAATACCAGATTGTCTGAGAAAATAGTTTCGTGCAAATAATGCCCAAGGCCTATCTGTTTCCATTAAAAATATAAATCAATTAAAAATACTATTCAGCCAGTGGAAAAGATTAAATGTATTTTTACACTATTTGATTTATGTATTCAAAAACAAGACAAGGATAGGCAAATACATGATTTTTATTAATGTAATGTGTCTTGTACCGTTAAACGTTATCACGTGGATGAATAATCATATGCAAATGATATGCAGATGAGGATATGCATAGTAAAACTAGGCGTTGTAAGCTCCATATATGGTTATTTCGGGGTGGAGACGCATGTGCGCACAATCTTCCGCTGACTGGGATTTATAAAGTGAATTCTGCGCAGGTTCTGGCGTACGGACGGTTTTATAAATCTGAAAACTTTTGTGCGTACGCAAATTCTGCCTTATGTGCGTACGCACACTTTAAGGATGAAATCTACGCAAAGTTGTATACATGAGGCCCCAGGTGTTTATAAGCAGCACTGCTGTACGTCTCTATAATAACACTAATCAAACTACAGTAGACAGAAAACTCATTCGTTCTTCACTGAATAACTTTTGTAACTATATTTGTAATGTAAATTTTATTGATAAAGTGCAGTTTTATTTTACATTTGATTACAGTTTCTGAATACTGAAAATCTTAAAACAAGTCTTTAATAATGCTTAATGTATATTAGGCTAGTTGTTTTTCTATGGTATTGTAACGTGTTCAAAATGCTGTTCTTTTACAAATAAGGATGCATTTAATTGTAATGTTGTACTTTATTCATTGTATGTGATGTGATTGATTGGATGTTCAGGTTGGATATGGAGAGGCTCCACGGCTTGGGGAGTTATGGGGAAACGGAGGCTCGCGCCGGGTGTGTGTGCGGCAGCCTCTGCTAACACCCTTTGCTCCAACATGACATCATGACTTTGCGTAAACATACACGCCACTTTCAAGTCAAAAGTGGCGTGTTATTTATACGCATTTTGAGCTATCCGCGTGTATGTTCACGCCGAAACAAACCGTCATCTTCCGCGTGTATGTCTACGCCGTTAAATGTCCGAGTGAAACGGAGCAAAATGTACGTGAAATAATCATGTTAGTTTGCTAATCCTACCATCTAATCATAACCATTTCTTAAAACTACGTAACGTTAGGCTACAATTATAAAGAAAAACAACAGACAGACAAATATAATCACAATAATTTATTTAATGAGGAAATGTCAAAATCGGTACCAAAAGTTGTTCACGTGACGATGTGTCGCAGTCCTCTCTGGCATGGTTTTGTATGAGGTAACAGAGCAGAATTTAAGTTATTAATTCAAATTCATGAAAATGTTCATCCGTCTTCGGTTCGGTTCGCTCTGAGGGCTGCCGCCTGCTGCGCGCTTCATTTCAAATTTGAAGTGAATGTGCATGACGCAATCTGTGACGAAGCAGGCGAGGCGAGAGCCAATGAGCGTTTGATATTACTGCCGTAACCATAGTAACCTGTCGTAACGCTTCTAGAGGGCGCAATTTTTGAATTTGAATTCATAACAAGCGCGGGGTTTGACGTTTACGGTCAAGATAACGATTACTGGATAAAGGGCTGAGTTTGGATCTTTTTCTGGCAAATAATGGATTCTGAAGGTTTGGATTACATCAAGCTAATAAAATTGGTGTATTTTGTGAATCGATGTTGTGTTGTAAGGTTAATTATTATGATTATACTCGTCTGTTTGTTGTTTTTCTTTATAATTGTTGCCTAGGTAGTTTTAAGAAATGGTTAGGTTTAGGGGTAGGATTCGTGGCTCAAACTATCTTTTAATGCCATATTGTTCATAAAAATGACATTTTCCTACATATCTGTCCATTACGTTTTATCATTTTAATATTGTTCATAAAATGGGTATGTTTAGGTGTGGGAGTAGAGTTAAGGGATCTTACATTTATAATCTATACATGGTATTAACCCCAGTGACGGGTAGGTTTAGGGACAGAGAGTTGGGGTAGGTCATATTTATAATGTAACGTCAACGGCGTTGATAAACACGCTGAAAAGCGATTATGCGTGTTGATAGCACGCCAAAAATGGAAATCGAATTGGCGTGTCATACATACGCCATTTCATGAGATCAGTCTGGATATGAAGACTTGCTTACAGAATAATGTCTCAATTCAGTCTCTCTTCTCTTTCTCTCACATTCTTCATCAGCACAACTCGCAGCTCCTGTGAAGCCTGTGACTGCAGAGGTCAGAGGTCACGGAGGAGTAATTGGATAATGAGGCGTAATGACCTCTCCTGACCCGCCGAGTCACACTGACACTCTGTCAACCACAAACTCTCTTCATTATGATGCATGTGTTCAGAGAACAGGCCTAATATCCTCAGTCATGGTTCTCCTCAAGGAACCGTCTCTTGATCTAAAGCTGCAGTCCGTCACTTTTGGGGTTCAAAATGATCCAAAATAAATGTTTGAGCAAGAACATACCCAGAACTCTCTGCTGGCCGGAGCTCGATTCACAGCGGTAATCTTGTAATAATGTTTTTAATTCCAGTGGTACTGGTGGATTTCCGCGGTGAATCCAATTGCAGATTTCGAACAGAGATGAAGAAGAACTGCAGCTTTGGGAAGGTTTAGATATTTGTGCTGGAAAACGAGACAGAAACGGGCCCTATCTCGCACCCAGCGCAATAGACTCTGTACAGTGGGTTAGGGTTAGAGTTATCATTCCTATTTTGCACTTTTCCCTCCACAGACGCACGTCGGTAAATTAGGGAATGAACTTGCGCTCCCGTGGGCGGTTCAGCGAAGAGAGGAGGCGTGTTCCGGCGCAAACGTTCCCTGGTGCTATTCTGCAGGTTTAGAAAACAATTCCTCCACAGACCAGGAGAAACCTCGTCTAAAGTCAGTGTGTTATTCAGATGCTGTTTTAAGGGCGCATGCTTGGCCATAATGTAGCGTGAGCACAACACACACTTTGCTTCTCTCATCTACACAGACGCAGCAGTTCTTAGGCTACATAATTACCAGGAAAAATATTCCACACGAGGGAAATCATTGTTGTGTCCATGAAGATGTGAAAAAACAGGCATAAATCTAGCTTACACATTTACCCAGATTATCATCCGCCTGTTTAACCGAAGCTGATCTGGGTGTGTTTCTCCATCCCCAATGTCACTCTCTGTGTTTTACGGCCCTGACGAGAACGTCGGTCTCCTCGGCTGTGAACCGCTCCTGGCAAATCCGCCGTTATAATAGCAATCCGCCGTGGAACAAGCACGCCTGCTCTTAAAGGGAATGAGAGATGACGCTCTGATTGGTTTATTTCACGTTACGCCCAAACCACACCTATGAGTAATGAAGCGACTTCAGACCAACACATTTTAGATTTGCGTCGAGCGCAAGAGTCATTTATCCCGCCGGTATAATAGCAACAGCGCCCGAGATCCGCCCACAAAGTTACTTGCGTTTCTCGTTTGATACTTGCGGTTTAGATCGTTAAAGTAGGGCCCATCATGTTTTATTCACTGTGGGTTTGTTCATTTCTCACACACATCTGCGGCTCTTCTAGCGATGCGGTTAATCGCCAGTTACTTCTTTAATTGCTCCTCGTAAAGACGCAGCTCAAACTCACAGATGTGAGGATCTCAAACGCTCATCTGAGGATCACACACACCAGGACAGAAGACTCACTCATGCACTTCAGGACTAAAGATGCAATTAGACACTAAACGGGTTTCTCAGAGAAGCTTCTGTGTGCTTTAGGGAAAATGATGCTTCAGCAAACACACACACACACACACACACACACACACACACACACACACACTGACTCATCTGAGATTGATTCACAGGAAACCGTGAGAATGAAGCACTGAATGAACACAAGAGCTGTTGTGCTGCAGTCTGTGTCACACACACACACTCACTCGACGCCTGCTTACCCATAATTCCCTCTGACACGAGAAGAGACTGAAGGAGTCACAGCAGTCATGTGATCAGAGGAGGAAAACATGGTTTTTACATATTCAATATACACACACACACACTAGTCTATATAGTGCTGTAAATCCGAGTGAAACGCTTCTGGAACAAGAGCAAATGTGGGCGGGGCTTGATTGTGTCCGTGGGGAGTTGATTGGATGGTTGTGGTTTGCTATTGGCTGATCTCATGTGAGTGACAGGTTATAGCTCCGCCCTCGTCATCAGAGAACAGAAGAGATGCTGCAAGAGGAAGTTACTGGGATGTGAGTGAAGTGTCTCACCTGGTGCAGGTCTTGTCCCAGAGCGAACTCCTGGAAGTATCCCGGAGCAGCAGAAGACGCCCGGATCGCCTCCCAGAGCCTGTGCCGGCAGCCGCCACGGTAATGAGAGCGAATCCCGACCGGCAGCGTGTAGTTCCTGAAGACATAGGCCTTCACTGGGGGCCCGTGGTTCACTACTGTACTCACAGCTGCCACCTGATCACATACACACACACACACACACACACACACACACACACACACACACACACACTTCACTGGGGGCCCGTGGTTCACTACTGTACTCACAGCTGCCACCTGATCACACACACACACACACACACACACACACTTCACTGGGGGCCCGTGGTTCACTACTGTACTCACAGCTGCCACCTGATCACACACACACACACACACACACTTCACTGGGGGACTGTGGTTCACTACTGTACTCACAGCTGCCACCTGGTGGAGGAGCATCAAACTGCTGATCTCACACTCTCTCACACACACACACACGCCTTCACTGCTATTCTCTACACTTTCCCTCAGACTCTTTGTCAAAATTCTTTAATTTCTACTTTTTATATTATCATAAATAAAAAATGTCCATCTCATAATTATGACTTAGTCAAAATGAATTTTTTTCATGTCATAAGTTACTAAATTAAAATTTAGTATGTCATAATTTCGACTTCTTATGTCATAATTGATAAAAAGTAAACATTATAATATTATAATTTTGAAAAAAGTCATAATTCAAAATATAAAAAAAAGTCATAATTGTAACTTTTTAAATTCATAATTTTGACTTAGTATGTCATAATTGACGCATAATTCCAAACATTTTTGATCTCATAATTATGACTTAGGATGTCATTATTTTGATTTAGTTTGTCATAGTTTCAAAATTTTGTCTTTTGCATGGTTTATTGTTATTTTCCTGCGCCGCAGCTCTGCACCGAGACACACACACACACACACACACACACACACACACACACACACACACACACACAGGATCAGAGCTGCAGGATCTTGAGCCGTACCTTGGGGCAGTCGGGGTTCCTGGCGGTGTGGATCAGCAGGTCCGAGCCGATCTTCTCCCTGTGCAGAGGCAGAACCCTGAGCAACACACTCACACTGGGACTTTATCAGGCCTCGTTCACACTGCAGGTCTTGAGGCCCAATTCTGATTTGATGCCTATATCCGATTTCTTTGACTGTCTGTTTACACGTTCTTTCAACTGTGACCCACACTCGTTTAAACAGCACACACACACACACCCCCCCGAACTTGATTGCACATCACATATTTGACATTACCCCTCATTTACACCGCACACGTCTGCGGCGCATTACGGCTGCGACACGGCTACCGGAGCTGATCGCGCCCATTCTAGTCAATGCTTGTGTTTACACCGGCCGCGACGCGGCGCGTTTCAGAAGCGGCTCTCCGCGCTGCTTCGTTAAATATAGGCGTCTAGTCTATTTTTGACGGACGCGCGTCCAAGTCGCACCGGAAATACAAAATAAAAGTAAAAAAAAAAACATTGTCAAATTCAAAATAAATACCCTGTGCAGACTCCCAAACGTATTACACACCAATATCCTTGGTAGAAACCCAAAAATCAAGAAAAACCACATCGGACAGGCAAATCACGTGGTCTCGCGCATCCAGTCGCTCCGCTTCTGAAATGCTCCTGGTGTGAGTTGGCACCGCGTGGAGGACGGAATAAAACCTTGTCACAGACGTAATGCACCGCAGACGTTTGCAGTGTAAATGAGGGGTTATGTGATCTAGCCCAGTATCATGGGTCATTATGTGATCCAGCCCAGTATCATGGGTCATTATGTGATCTAGCCCAGTATCATGGGTCATTATGTGATCCAGCCCAGTATCATGGATCATTATGTGATCCAGCCCAGTATCATGGATCATTATGTGATCCAGCCCAGTATCATGGATCATTATGTGATCCAGCCCAGTATCATGGATCATTATGTGATCCAGCCTAGTATCATGGGTCATTATGTGATCCAGCCCAGTATCATGGATCATTATGTGATCCAGCCTAGTATCATGGGTCATTATGTGTTCCAGCCCAGTATCATGGATCATTATGTGATCCAGCCTAGTATCATGGGTCATTATGTGATCCAGCCCAGTATCATGGATCATTATGTGATCCAGCCCAGTATCATGGATCATTATGTGATTCAGCCCAGTATCATGGGTCATTATGTGATCCAGCCCAGTATCATGGGTCATTATGTGATCCAGCCCAGTATCATGGATCATTATGTGATCCAGCCCAGTATCATGGATCATTATGTGATCCAGCCCAGTATCATGGATCATTATGTGATCCAGCCCAGTATCATGGATCATTATGTGATCCAGCCTAGTATCATGGGTCATTATGTGATCCAGCCCAGTATCATGGATCATTATGTGATCCAGCCTAGTATCATGGGTCATTATGTGTTCCAGCCCAGTATCATGGGTCGTTATGTGATCCAGCCCAGTATCATGGGTCGTTATGTGTTCCAGCCCAGTATCATGGATCATTATGTGATCCAGCCCAGTATCATGGGTCATTATGTGTTCCAGCCCAGTATCATGGGCAGTGTTGGGAACGTTACTTTAAAAAAGTAATTAGTTATAGTTACTCACTACTTGTTCAAAAAAGTAACTGAGTTAGTAACTGAATTACTCTATAATAAAAGTAACTCGTTACCAGGGAAAGTAACTATTTGCGTTACTGTAAAAAAAAAAAAAATAAATAAAGTTGCTGTAGGCTATGTCAAAGAATTTGGATTTTTTTTTTAGCAGTTTTCACAAGTCAGTTGAAATGAGTAGAACAGACAGGTGTTTGTACATAACTTTAGATATGTATTGCACGTCGACAGACAGCAAGAGGTTTATCCTGCACAGTAAACAGTTTCACCATATAAAGTGCATTTAACTCTGCAAATTAAATCAACCTCTCTCAACTTTTTATTTAAATTTTTTATTAATAAAGTAAAGGCATTGAACCAGTTTATTTGTAGTGCACTGACTGTGCAAATTATATACGATTAATATATTTGTTTTCCTTAAAATTTTAATTAGCAGTAACTTAAAACACTTTGCAGTTTGAATGTGTATAAACAAAATTACGGATTATGTTTTTGTTTCCACTGTTCGATCGCGTCCGCGCCTCTCACACACACACACACACACACACACGCACGAGCGCGCACACAAATGTAAACAATTTGCGCCTTTTTGATCGCGTCTCTCTCTCTATCTCTCTCTCTCTCTCTCTCTCTCTCTCTCACACACACACACACACACACACACAAATGTAACCACTTTGCAACTTTTCGATCGCGCCCGCGATTCTCTCTCTCTCTTTCGGTTTAATACGAATACATATACCGTTCCACTCCTAGTTCTTGCCTTTGACCTTAATGAATTTGAAGTAGTGCTTGCTTATATATTCACCTTGAAAATGCCAACTTTTAATCGGATTGCTCCTGACCATAGACTGCTACTGACTTGCCGTCTCTGCTGCTTCATCGAATCTC